>NW_012106919.1:4186052-4190240 GCF_000951045.1 Mandrillus leucophaeus | reverse complement strand
AAGGATTCCCTTTCCTCTTGCGCTTCCCAGGTGAAGCATGCCTCGCCCTGCTTCAGCTCTCGCTGGTCGGGCTGCAGCAGCTGACCAGCACCAATTGTCCGGCACTCCCTAGTGAGATGAACCCAGTACCTCAGTTGAAAATGCAGAAATCACCCATCTTCTGTGTTGCTCACGCTGGGAGCTGGAGACTGGAGTGGTTCCTATTCGGCCATCTTGCTCTGCCCCTATTTATTTATTTTTTAAACAGAGTCTTGCTCTGTCACCCAGCCTGGAGTGATCACAGCTAACTGCAACCCTGACCTCTAGGGCTCAAGCAATCCTCATCTTAGCATCCCAAGTAGCCAGGGACCATAGGTGTGTGCCACCACACCTGGCTTTTTTTTTTTCCATAGAGATGGGGGTCTTCCTATCTTGCCCAGACTGGTCTCAAATTCCTAGTCTCAAGTGATCCCCCCACTTGGCCTCCCAAAGTGTTAGGATTACTGGCATAGGCCACTACACCTGGCCCAAAATAATTGTTTAACAATTGAATTGGATTTCCACTATGCTTCCATCGATTATATTATATATTATTCCTTGAGTGAATTTTAGATGGCTAAGAAAATCAGATTAAATATTCCATATGTCAATGGTCATTTAAATTTCAATGAATACACTAAACAACAATAATGTTCAATGAAATTAGTAATACTTTAAACTTTTAATAAAACTGTGTAAATTAATTACTTAAATGGTTAATGTTCTGAAAGTAAAGCTTAATTGGACATTTTAAAAAAGTAAATACCAGGGGAATCTTCTGGCAGAAAATCAAGAATAAAATCAATTCAAAGAAGTTCTGTTATTTTAATGTGAGTAACATTGTTGACAAGGTGGCATAACAACAGATTTTTATCATATGGTTTTTAAGGAATATCTGAACTGAAAATTTGAATCTCTTTTGGTCAAGGATGGCTTCTCTGTTTTAAATTCATACTAAATTAATAGTTAATTAGTATGAGTGAACTTACCATTATTACATTTAAAGAACATTTTAGAAAGTTTTAAAACACACCAGTGCCCTTTACTAGTAGTCATTTCATAAAATGTTGTGGGCCGGGCGCAGTGGCTCACACCTGTAATCCTAGCACTTTGGGAGGCTGAGGCGGGCGGATCATGAGGTCAAGAGATCGAGACCATCCTGGCTAACATGGTGAAACCCTGTCTCTACTAAAAATACAAAATAAAAAAATTAGCCGGGCATGGTGGTGCATGCCTGTAGTCCCAGCTACTTGGAGACTGAGGCGGGAGAATGGCGTGAACCTGGGAGGTGGAGCTTGCAGTGAGCGGAGATCTCGCCACTGCACTCCAGCCTGGGCCACAGAGTGAGACTCCATCTCAAAATAAAATAAAATAAAATAAAATAAAATAAAATGTTGTGAAGAATAAATGAGCAAATACCTGTAAATGCTTATCAGATGCCTAAAACATATAAAGTGTTCAATAAATATTCATTATTGTTGTGATTGTTATCATTTAAGACATTTTTGTGCTTTTTGGTTGGAGATATTAGGTTTAAGCTTCATTACTACTTTCATTTTGTTTAACAAAGATGTGTCATTAAATCAAATTCACCAAAGAATCCCCATAGCACATTTTATGTTTTATTTTATTTACTTATTTTAGAGATAGAGTCTTGCTGCATCACCCAGGTAAGTGTGCAGTGGTGCAATCATAGCTCACTGCAACCTAGAACTCCTAGGCTCAAGCAATCTTCCTGCCTCAGCCTTCTGAGTAACTATCACACCACCATGCCCAGTTTTTCTTATATATATTTTTTGTAGAGGCAGGACCTTTGCTATATTGCCCAGGCTGGTCTCAAATTTCTAACCTCAAGCAGTTCTTCTGCCTCGGCTTCCCCAGGCATATTGGGAGTACAGACATGAGCCACTGCACCTGGCCTTATAGCATGTTTTAAAGGGAAAAAAAAATGCCTAGTGATACCTGAAAAATGTTCACATTGTTTAGAACATATACAACCTTGTAAATGGAAAAGCAGAAGCTTTGGCATCAGTCCAGTAGAGAAATTTGACTATATCATCACTATGAACCCATTCGAGAGTAACAAAGCTAAAATATAAACCTGCCAGTACTTCTCATATTACACAAGCCACTCACAAATTTTTAAAAAGAAATGAAAAGAAATAAAGCAAGCATGCTTATCTAACCCAACTTTCCAATTTATTAAAAATTGAAGCCACTCTCTTCCTGGGAACTGTGGTTTATATTGCATACAGAATTTTAAGATTTAGTGTTTCTCTGGCTTTTGCCCTCACTGTCTCTTCAAGTCACCTGTCTTCCACACTCATATTTATGGATGTTCTAAGGAATGCATCAAATGTGACAACAAAAATGACTGGTCAAAAATAATCTGGAATTCTTGTTGTTTAGCTTCGTCTATCTTACTAAAATAGTGATCTCTACTCGGTACCTTCTACTGCATGGGACTGCCTTTGTTAAGCACCAGTGCCACCTCAGGTTGGTATCACCCTGTCCACGAAACACCATATCCCTAGGTCCACTGCCACCTTCTTCGAGTGGGCACCATGACTAATTCCCAAAGGCCTCACTCTCTTCCACCTCTAATACCACAATCTGCCTTTAAGAAGCTGAGCCATGCTACAGAAAATGTAAAATCATAGGGATTGTGCTATGACAAAAGTATAATTTCTAATTTTAGTTAGACCCGTAACACCCCTCATTAATCTTTAACCATTGTTACCTCTCCTTCTACAGCAGATTGCAAAAATGGCCATGCGTTCTTTCCCTGCCCTAAAGAAGTGGGATTTATTTCTCCACACCATGCTTCTCAAAGCAGGGGATTTGAAATAATAATAATAATAACAAATAGTTATCTACTTTTTGAATGCAGATTGACCACAGGATTTGCTTTGGCCAGTGAGACATTTTGGCATACATGAGCAAGCAGAGATTTAAAAAACACTTGCATGTTGGAACTTAGAATGATCTTGTAATCCTGTAGCCATGTGAACAAGCTGGGGCTAGCCTGATACAGGATGAGACACACATGATTCAGTCACCCTCATCACCACAGTTGACAGCCAGCCTATCACCAGACAGACATGTGAGTGAATGCTTCTAGGACCAGCTAGACTCGGCCAACCGACCAATCACAAACTAGAATCAGATGAACCTGACCCAGACCAAAGCTATCCAGCAGTTTCATGAACGAAATAAATGGTTTTCGTTTTAAGCCACTACATTGTGGAATAGTTTATTATGCAACAATAGATTAATGATACACCCTTTGACTCACTTCAGTAATTATTCTAAACATTTGCATCATCAATGACTGCTCCTACTCTTATCCTTAGCACCTAAATTTATCTCCTTTTTTGATGGGTAAAACAGACACACTTAACTTCCCACACTTTCCTAACAGCACACTATAGCATAGTGGTAAAGAGAACTGGTTTTGAAGCCAAATTACCTGCTCTTCTCTTGGCTCTGGGCACATATAAGCTGTAAGACCTAGAGAAAATTACACAACTTCACTGCATCTCATGTTTCTTCTCTGTAAAAGTAGGGATAATGATAATATCCACCTCATAGAGCTGTTATGAGAATTATAAATGAAGAGTTTAGATCATTATATTGTATACAGTGAATGCTATATAAACTACCTTTTTTTTTTTTTTTTTATTGTGCACTGGTCAGTGATCCAGAGCTTAATGTTTTTAACAGTTTTACTTACATACCATACTTATATATTCACCTATTATTAAATTCACACATTTAAACTACATGTTTCAGACCAGACGCGGTGGCTCATGCCTGTTATCCCAGCACTTTGGGAGGCCGAGGTGGGAGAATCACCTGAGGTCGGGAGTTAGAGACCAGCTTGACCAACATAGTGAAACCCCGTCTCTACTAAACATACAAAATTAGCTGGGCGCGGTGACGCATGCCTGTAATCCCATCTACTCGGGAGACTGAGGCATGAGAATCGCTTGAACCGGAGAGGCGGAGGTTGCAGTGAGCAGAGATTGCACCATTGCACTCCAGCCTGGGCAACAAGAGCGAAATTCCGTCCCAAAAAAAAAAAAAAAAAAAATTAGACAGGCATGGCAGCATGCACCTGCAGTCCCAGCTACTCAGGAGACTGAGGCAGGAGAATTGCTTGAACCCGGG
>NW_012106919.1:4172981-4185232 GCF_000951045.1 Mandrillus leucophaeus | reverse complement strand
CAGCCTCCCAAGTAGCTGGGATTACAGGCATGTGCCACCACCCCGGCTAATTTTGTATTTTTAGTAGAGACAGGGTTTCTCTATGTTGGTCAGGCTGGTCTTGAACTCCCGACCTCAGGTGATCCACCTGCCTCGGCCTCCCAAAGTGCTGGGATTACAAGCGTGAGCCACCGGGCCCGGCCTGCTTTTCTTTTTTAATGTCCTATTAACATAGTCTTCTTTGTTGTCATTTTGGTTTTTGAGTCAGGGTCTCACTCTGCCACCCAAGCTAGAATGCAGTGGCATAATCATAGTTCACTGCAGCCTCAATTTCCTGGGCTCAAGCAATCCTCCCACCTCAGCCTCCCTAGTAGCTGGGACCACAAGCACACACCACCAACCTAGCTCATTGTGAAATATTTTGTAGAGACAGAGTCTCTCTATGTTGCCCGGGTTCTGTTAACACAGTCTAAGCCCTCATCTTATGTAACTTTGGGGAGTTTTGTCTACTCTCCAAGTATTTCTAAGATTCCCTGGGAAATGTTTACATCTTCCACAAACATATTCTTACTGTTTCCTGCCATCTCTTACTCCAGATTACTTCTTTGTTTCTCACAATCTCTTCCTACTCTCTCAAAGTCATTTCTCCATCCTGCCAGAGGTATCCTCTTAATACCTTACCCCAAGTATAGACATAGGCATCTCCCTAAAATCCCAAATTACAGGAAATGTTAGGCTTTAGTGTTATAAATTTAACTGCTGACTTCAAGATAAAAGCACTACAACAACACAGGAAAGATGATTATTTAAAACAAAACACAGCTATCATTACTCTAGAATCTACTGGCCATACTTGACCCCAGAGGGTTTCTCACCAGTCATCTTTCCCTTTACCCCTCAGTTAGTCACAGAATTATAGAATACAGCTTCCCTCTCAAGGTCAGGACTACAGAAGCAGAAGTCCCTTCAAGTCTGTCTTTTCCTCCCCAAACCATGGTTTCTCTTTCACACAGACCCAGCCAGAGAAAAAAATCTGTCCTTCTCTACCTATGGGCCACATTTCTTCCTTGAGGATGATTGACAGTGGGGACATGCATTGTATTCAAGAAAGCACTCCTATTTCCTGCCATGCAAAGTATGATATGGACCCCGGCTCCAGGAAGCCAATACATTATAGTTGACAGTACAGTTCCCAAAGTCTGATTTATTCAGCCTTAACTAGGACCATGTTGTTCACTGACTATTCTGCTTAGACACTGCTATAACAGACACAGTATAGTTCCTTTTCACACACTGTCCTCCGGGTTACAGTGAAAAGGACTTCAGATCTGCATGCTTCTCTTCTGGTCTGTTCTCCCAATCTCTTTTGAGCAATTTTTTGTTTGTTCGTTTGTTTTTTAGACAAAGTCCCACTCTGTCACCCAGGCTAGAGTATAGTGGTGCAATCTTGGCTCACTCTGCCTCCCAGATTCAAGCAATTCTTCTGCCTCAGCCTCCCAAGTAGCTGGGACTACAGGCATGCGCACCACACCCGGATAATTTTTTGTATTTTTGGTAGACATGGAGTTCTGCCATGTTGGCCAGACTGGTCTTGAACTCCTGGCCTCAAGTGATCCAGCTGCCTCACTCAGCCTCCCAAAGTGCTGAGATTACAGGCATGAGGCACTGCGCCCACGCTGAGCAAATATTTAAACCAAAGATACACACAACTCCCAGAGAAAATAATGATTATAGTCTATCATTGAGCAGCCTAAGTCTGGAATTTGAAGACAACAATCAACTTTGTAGGCAACCAGTCTGTAAAAGATGAAATTGCAGGCAAAAGATGCACATAATTCATACTACTACCCCAAACATTTATCTAAAACGGAGGCATATTAATTTGTTTTCTATCACTGTGTCAGGGCCCTCCCCAAAACATTAAATAGTATTATTTATCACTCAATGACATGGTTTGGGTTTGCATCCCTGCCCAAATCTCATGTCAAATTGTAATCTCCAGTGTTGGAGGAGGGGCCTGGTGGGAGGTGACTGTATCATGGGGACAGATTTTCTCCTTGCTGTTCTCAAGCTAGTGAGTGAGTTCTCACAAAATCTCATTGCTCAAAAGTGGGTAGCACCTTCCCCTTCCCTCCCTCCCTCCTGCTCCAGCCATGAAAGATGGGCCGCTTTCCTCTTTGCCTTCTGCCATGATTGTAAGTTTCCTGAGGCCTCAGGTGATTTGTCCATGTCTACTTTGACCAGCTGTGACCAGGGGACAGGATAATACAAGCTCACAGTCCCTTAAATATACTTCCAAAATCCAAAAATGTATTAAAATTCAAAGCTTTTTTATAACTCATTTGGCAGCAAACTGACTACCTGATATTATATACAAAAATTAACTCAAAATGGATAAGAAACTTAAATGTACAAACTAAAACTATATGACTCTGAGAAAGTAACATTTAGCCTAGAGGTTTTCAAATGGGGGATTGTTTGCCCACTAGAAAATATTTGGTAATCTTGTGAGACATGTTTATTGTCATGGCTAGAAGAAAATGTCACTAACATCTAGTGAGCAGAGGTTAGAGATGGCGTTAAACATCTTTAAGCCCACAGAACAGACTCCACAACACGGAATTGTTAGGTCTAAAGTGTCAATAGTGCTGGAGTTGAGAAATTCTACTTTAATCTCTAAAAATTATCTATATGACGGGGAGTATATGGGAACTTTCTATTCTTTCTCCTCATTTTTGCTGTGAACTTAAAACTTCTCTTAAAAAATAAAGTTTTTTAATAGTTAAAAGTCATCTACATCTCTCATTGATTGCTCAATGATAATAACGTTATATTTGCCTAAGTAAAAATGATATAATTATTACTCAAAAAAAGGTATTATAGCATTTCCTTTTCAAACCAAAAGAAGCCTGTTCGCTCTTCCTGCTTCTTTCACGTACCTGAGGGGAAAACTAAAACCAACGACTCAGCTAGATTTCTTTTTAAACAAAAAGTCTGCTATCTGTGTCTGATTTTAATTAAAAGAGAAAGACTCATTGCTAGCTACCCCCATGACCATCACTGCTGCTGCCACCACATAAAAGGAAAAATAGTGATAACAACATGGAAGACACCCAGAGGGTCTCACAGGCTCTGAGGAGATGAGAACGGTAGCTGAGAATTTGGCTAGGGATCTTACCAGAGGAGTTCACTGCAACTTCAGGAGGTGCCCAAAGTGGTCCTGGAGCTGAGGAGTCCAAGGAGCATTGCCTAAACATGGGACAACATGGGTGGTACAGGTCTGGGGAAGTATGAGATCTTTTCCACCACCATCGCCAGTATGATGATGGAAGTCTGCCACATCCTCAGTGAGCCTAGAGGGGATGGAGCACACTAGCCCAGAAATGGATTCAGACCAGCAACACCTCCACAAGGCTAGGGTTGGGTTGAGACAGAGGGGCACTCTTCACCCCCAACACCAAACACCCACAGATTAAAGCAGGGAAAAGAGGGGGAAATCTGAAAGACTGAATCATACGTAAGAATACTATTCACCTTAAGAGACTGTTCAATTACTTAACCAGACCAAGTTTATCAGACTCAGTTAACAGCTAGGGGTTTTTTTCCCATATCACCTAATGGAGTGGGTATGGGGGCTCACAAGAAAAAGCAAATTTGTTATAGAAAATCAGTTAAAGTTTCTTTTCACATCCATGTGCTAAAAGTAAATTTGTGATTCCACTGCACACATTTTTACATACTGATCAACATTTTTCAGCATGCTTGTGAAAGACTTGGAGCAAATTAGATGAGAAACAGTGGAGTGAATGAATAAATGTTTTTCAAATGGATAAATAGCCAACTTCTTTAAAATAAAAGTACAGCTACCCACCTTTTGATTCCACACCGACTCTGCTATTGTTAATAGGATGTAGGGGCTGCATTGATCTATCCTCCTACTCTACCCAGGAAGCAGCTGCCTTGTCCTGTGTCTAACCCACCAGGAGGTTTCAGGTTTTTTTAATGCCTAAAAATCAGTGTACTTTTAATCTTTTTAATTTTAAAATACTGACAAATTATATTCAAGGTGTGCAACATGATGAGCTATGTGTATATGTTGTGTAATGATAACCACAATCAAATGAATTAAGCATCCATCACCACCCACGTTGTACATTAGATCCCCAGAACTTGTTCATCTTATAACTGAAAGTTTGTATCGTTTGACTAACATTTCCCCATTTCCCCCGCTACCCAGATCCTGCAAACCCTCATTCTCCTCTCTGCTTCTATGAGTTTGACTTCTTAAGATTTCACACACAAATGAGATCATATAAGCATTTGTCTTTTTGTGTCTGACTTCACTTAACACAGTTTTTCCTGATGCCTCCATATTATTACAAGGGGCAGAATTTCCTCTTTTTTTTTTTTTTTGGCTGAGTAATATTCCATTGTGTATATACCACAATTTCTTTATCCATTCAGGCACTGAGGGACACTTATCTAATGTGAATTATGCTGCAATGAATATGGAGTACAGATATCTTTGGGATACTGATTTCATTTCCTTTGGCAATATACCCAGAGTGGGAATCCTAGATCATGTGGTAGTTCTATTTTTAATGTTTTTAGGAAACCAGAAGGAGGTATTTTGGTTTTCATAACTAGCACTATCCATCTTGCTGTCTCCTCCAGCAGGCATAATACAAATAATGTCTGTTTTTTGGATTCTCCACTATTAATTTGAGTGAGAGTAGATTATTTGTTTACTTTAGAAATCCACCAGTAATAGCTTTTGCTTATTTGTTTTTAAACTCCATGAATGAAGGAGAAGAGGGCAATACCATCAAAATTCTTCTGATTTCATTTAGAGAAATCAACCTTATATGTATATATTAGTTTCCTAGGATTGCTATAACAAATTACCACTGTGTAGCTTAAAACAACAAAAATGTATTCTCTCACAGTTATAGAAACCAAAAGTCTGAAATCAGGGTGTCACTGGGGTTGGTTACTTTGAAATTTCTCAACGAATTTATTCCATGCCTCTCTCCTAGCTTCTGATGGCTGCAGAAAATCCTTCACATTCTTTGGCTTGTAGACACCACTCCAGTCTCTGCCTCCATCTTTACATGACATTCTCTGTGTGTCCTTGTGTGTTTTCTTCTTTTGTTTCATAAGAACATCTGTCATTGGATTTACAGCCCACTCTAATCCAGGATGAGTTCACTTTGAGATCCTTTCCTTAGTTATATCTGCAAAGACCTTTTTTCCAAATAAGGCCACATTCACAGGTACTGGGAGTTATAGTTTGGACACATCTTTTAGGGAAACACAATTCAATCTACTACAATGTGTATTTAAACCTTTTAGAAAATAGGGAACTCAATTAAAATATTATTATCAGCACAAGCAATTATTAAGACAACCAACCAGAATTACATAATTTTAGATATTAAAGGTTACTTTCAGAGGCCACAGCAACAATCTCTGAAGTCACAGTGTCTTACAAGACTCTTAATTAAAATTAATATTTACAAGGAGAATTTTATGATACAAACTAGTATCTATTTACTGACCCTCTTGGAGAAGACTAAACATTTCTCCTTATCTTGTTAATATTTCTTTCACCATAATTATGAAGGCCTGTGGTTTTTCAAGCCTAAGTTTTAGAAAACCAGCCATTAATTGGTGGCAACAGGGGAAAAACCCAGCTCTGAGAGCTCAAAACTGACCATATGGGAAAGGAGAAAGGAGTAAAATAGGATACTTAATAAAAGCAGTACAGGACATGAAATGCTTTCCATCTATGCTTCCCAACCATAGATTCTAAGTTTCTATAAAGATTTGCATTTTGAATTGTTGAAAGTTTTTTCCAGAGGTGGCATTAACAGGTATGGCATGGATGTGTAGACATGACTCAAGGGAGCTATGTGAGTGGTACTGGCCAGATAAAGTAGAGTAGCTCTGCCCTTGCCTCTGTTATTGGACCAATGGGTTCACCTTCTACTTGCAGAGCCCTGTACTCCCATACTTCTGCAGCATTTCTCGTGTTCAGTGACCAAAGTGAGCCAGTTATCCTGTCTATGTGGTATGGCTATAACAATGGGCATGGTATTGGAAGAGGAATTTGTAATAAAATGTACAAGTCCCTCCCTCACTAGAGTTCAGGTGTGGCAGGAACACTGCCTTGTGGGTCAGATTTGGCATTTTGATCCTCAAAGGATCACTGGGGTAAGGTATATACCCAAAAAGAAGTAGAAGTGGAATTGTAAATAGGGTAGTCTGAGAGTTGAGCATAAAGTTAGGGAGACCCACAATTGCTTTCCGGCCCAAAGAGCAACAGTGAAATAATGAGGAGCAAATGTAGCCAAGAAACAGGAGACAGACAGAAATTAGACCAGAATGAAAATAATTCAGAACAAGTAAAAGAGGTCTTGGATGATTTGTATAATTTCCCCAAAACAACACTAAAGATTGGATTATTCATGGGTGAGGTGGAAGTGTTGGATTATCTTGAAATTTAGAACTCCCTTCAACTTCATGCCTCCCCAGTTATACTTCTGTGTATCTACCCAGAAGAACTGAAGGCAGGGACTTAAAGAATATTTGTATATTCATGGTCATAGTGTGACTGGCTTAAGTCCCACTGCTCAGCACTCAGAAGCCAAATACAGGAGAAGCAAGGTGTGGTGAAAGGAAAGCAATTTTATTTAAATGCTAGCAGTTGGGGAATGGCCAAAGGCCATTCCGGTTACAAATTTGGTGCCCCAGGTGAGGAACTGTGTATTTTGATCAACTCAGCCTGTACATCTGGTTTCCAATGAGTGGAGAAATTGGCTGTGGCAGTGCACCAGGGCTTACCCACCCATGCTACCAGGCAGGACAGAGTCCACTTGCAAACTCCAGCTTCTCATGGCTAGCTGACCCCACGGCTGGGACCTTAGGGAATTCCCAGCAGTTGCCAGGATTTTCCCTTCTCTCACCTTCATGTCTCCTCAACACTGGACTGGGTATAGGTCATCTGTGGTGCCGTGTGGGCCTCTGTGACATCTGGACTGAATGCAGGTCACTCTGTGGTGCCACTTGGGTTTCAGACAAGATCTCAGGACTTTTCTCGAGTCTTCCCTCTTCAGGATCAATTTGGAGTGCTCCGTCTACATCAGATCTGTTTGTGTTTGTCTCTCTGTTTGCTGTTACTCCTCCCTCCAAGGGTACTTTAGCACAGTCTTGGTCCCACTTGATAAGACCAGCCTCATCTGCTTGTCAGAGGGCAGCAAGATAGGCTGCTCCTGTCCTCACTTGGGGAGAAACAGTTTTCAACCTCCTGGCCCCTGACTTTGTCATCCTTTTTGGGAATCCAGAGTATTTCCTGTAACTGTGTCGAGCTTTGAGGGATGTAGAGGGGAAGCATGTGAACTCTTTCCTAGACTATCTGGGACTCCAGCTGGTTATATATTATTGCCAGTTTTTGTGCACATTTTTAACTAATGGGCAAATTATGCTAAGGAAAATTTGGAGTTCAAATGGTTAGCCTGCAACTATAACGTTAAGAAGTCTTCTAAAGCTATCAATTTACTTTCTTTTCTGCCTACTTTCAACCTGTTATTAAGCTACTGGTGTCGAGACAAAACTTACTGTTTCAAGGTTACTTGGAGATTTTGTTTTTCTTATACAGGTCAGCCAGTTCTGGCTAAAATGGAAACATTAGAAACTCAGTTGAAACTGACAGAAAAAAAGAGGTAAAAGATGTTTTTAAAATCAAAACTGCCATGAAAACTACTTTACCCAAATTCTGGCCCACAGCTTTCCTTAGTTTACCTGTCAGGGCAAACAAGGTTTAACCATGTGAACAGGTTCCAATTTCATCAGAAAAATAATTTGGATTCAGCTATCTTTTATAAAGTGGTGAGTTTGTATTGCTATCTTATGGCTAGAGTTCTGAGGTAAAAGCTACTGGATCTTTGTGCATATACGTATACATGATTTTATATGCTTATGTGTATGTATATGTATTGTTGTATGTTGTGTCTAGCATGCTACAAAATTGGCTTGTAAGTAAATGGGTACTCATAAATTAAGTCCAAATGCTTTTCAAATTTACATGAATCTTTGGTAAATAAAACTGGCTTTAAAATTATTGATAAAATTAGGCCAGGCATGGTGGCTCACATCCATAATCCCAACACTTTGGGAGGTCAAGGCAAGAAGATTGCTCGAACCCAGGAGTTTAGACAAGCCTGGGCAACGTAGCAAGACCCAGTCTCTACAAAAAATAGAAAAATTAGCCAAGTGTGGTGGCAAATGCCTATAGTTCCAGCTATTCGGGAGGCTGAACTGGAAGGATTACCTGACCTTGGGGAGGTCAAGGCTGCAGTGAGCTGTGATTGCGCCACTGCACTCCATACTGAGCAACAGTGAGACTCTGTCTCAAAAAAATTATTGGTAAAAATAGAAATGTCATCAGAATTGTCAGCATACATTTTTGTCTGACTTAATTGAACAAATGGTTTTATATTTGTCTCTGTCTCTCTATATTAAGGTGTCAGGGTTTGTCACAAAGGTTGTGAGACTATAAACCCAGCCAAAAACAGGGTAATCTTTGTTTGTGCGATTTTTTTCTTTTTGTCAAATAAGACTAATTTAATATTGTTGGTTCAATGAAAATAGCTGAATCTTCTGAGTTAACAGCAAAAGGCATTTAACTTTAAGGTTCTTACTTAACTATTCACCTGCTATTCTGACTTTAAAAATGATTAACTGGGAAATAACTTTAAATAATAATTAGTTTTGTATAATGTCTCGGTTTTCAGAAGTAATGTAGAGAAACTGTTAAAATGAAAATGAGTACATGTAAGTAAGATAAATGCTTATAAGTGGATTTTATGTATAATTTAAAAATTTTTAATTATTTTGAATTAGGTAATAAATTCTCATTAAATGTCTGGGTAATTTCCAAGAATGAAAAGGAACGAACAGCTGGGCATGGTGGCTCACGCCTGTAATCCCAGCACTTTTGGAAGCCAAGGCAGGCAGATCACCTGAGGTCGGAACCTTTAAGAAAAGGTTATGATGTAGAAAAACATATTTTTAAAATTGCGGAATGATTTCATCTATAAAATGCTAACATCCATCAGACAGTTCAGCGTTTTCTGCACTAAAATTTAAGGTTTCAAAGGATAAGTATTCTAGCTGATATATACTTCTGCAAGTTGTGCTCTTATTGAAAATAAATTGTGTCATTTGGAGGTTATTTGAAAGTTATTTATTGAAGAAGGTTAAAAAATCAGTAAGTAGGGGAGCGAGATGTGAAAAAAAAGTTATGGCATATTTTTGGTAAGGAATGCTATAAAGAAAAAAGAATAATTTTGTATGAAAAAGGATCTTGTATGGTAAATTTTTGTCCTAAAGCAAAACGACTGATTATTTAAGAAAGAGTACAAATTAGGAACCCCAAGCATATCGTAGTTATGTGTAAGTTATGACAAGGTTAGTGAAGGAGAATTTATCAAAGGAATTTTGTGTGTGATTAAGTTAGCTATAATTTAAAAGGAAGTGTTTACAATAGTCTTTCTAAAGAATGATCCCCAGCTGGGCATGGTGGCTCGTGCCTGTAATCCCAGCACTTTGGGAGGCCGAGTCGGGTTTATCACGAGGTCAGGAGATCGAGACCATCCTGGCTAACACGGTGAAACCCCGTCTCTACTAAAAATACAAAAAATATTAGCCGGGTGTGGTGGCAGGCGCCTGTAGTCCCAGCTACTCGGGAGGCTGAGGCAGGAGAATGGCATGAACCCGGGAGGTGGAGCTTGCAGTGAGCTGAGATACACCTGCACTCCAGCCTGGGCAACAAAGAGAGACTCCTTCTCAAAAAAAAAAAAAAAAGAATGATCCCCAGAGATTGGCAAGACGGTCAAGTAGGAATAGCTACAGTCTGCAGCTCCCAGCAGGACCAACACAGAAGGCGGGTGATTTCTGCATTTCCAACTGAGGTATCCTGTTCATCTCACTGGGACTGGTTAGGCAGTGGGGACAGCCCACAGAGGGTGAGCAAAGGTAGGGTGGGGCGTCACCCCACCCAGGAAGTGCAAGCCGGGGGCCTCCCTCCCCGAGCCATGGGAAGCCATGATGGACTGTGCTATCTGGCTCAGATACTACGCTTTTCCTATGATTTTTGCAATCCAATCCGCAGACCAGGAGATTCCCTCGTGTGCCTACACCACCAGGGCCCTGGGTTTCAAGCACACAACTGGGTGGCTATTTGGGCAGACACCGAGCTAGCTGCAGGAGTTTTGTTTTGTTTTGTTTTTTCTTACCCCAATGGTGCCTGGAACCCCAGCGAGACAGAACCATTCACTCACCTGGAAAGGGGGCTGAAGCCAGGGAGCCAAGTGATCTCTCTCAGCGGGTCCCACTCCCACAGAGCCCAGCAAGCTAAGAACCACTGGCTTGAAATTCTCACTGCCAGGCCAGCAGTTTGATGTCAATTTGGGATGATCAAGCTTGGTGTGGGGAGGGGCGTCCACCATTACTGAGGCTTGAGTAGGTGGTTTTCCCCTGACAGTGCTAAGGAGGCCAGGAAGTTCAGATTGGGCGGAACACACCACAGCATGGCAAAGCAGCTGTGGCCAGACTGCTTCTCTAGATTGCTCCTCGCTGGGCAGGTAATCTCTGAAAGAAGGGCAGCAGCCCCATCCGGGGCTTATACATAAAACTCCCATCTGCCTGGGACAGAGCACCCGGGGGAAGGGGAGGCTGTGGGCACAGCTTCAGCAGACTTACACATTCCTGCCTGCCAGCTCTGAAGAGTGCAGCAGATCCTGACAAGGAGCATTCTCCCAGCACAGCACTTGAGCTCTGCTGAGGGACAGACTGCCTCCTCAAGTGGGTCCCTGATCCCCGTGCCTCCTGACTGGGAGAGATTTCCCAACAAGGGTTGAAAGACACCTCTTACAGGAGAGATCCAGCTGGCATCAGGCCGGTGCCCCTCTGGGATGAAGCTGCAGAAGAAGGAGAGGCAGCAACCTTTGCTGTTCTGCAGCCTCCGCTGGTGATACCCAGGCAAACAGGGTCTGGAGTGGACCTCCAGCAAACTGCAGCAGACCTGCAGAAGAGGGTCCTATTAGTAGAAAAACTAACAAACAGAAAGCAACAACATCAACATCAACAAAAGAACCTCCACACAAATACCCCATCCAAAGGTCATCAGCCTCAAAGATCAAAGGTAAATAAATCCACGGAGATGAGGAAAAACCAGCGCAAAAATGCTAAAAATTCCAAAAACCAGAATGCCTCTTCTCCTCCAAATGATTGCAACTCCTCTCCAGCAAGGGCGCAAAACTGGATGAAGAATAAGTTTGATGAATTGACAGAAGTAAGCTTCAGAAGGTGAGTAATAACTAACTACTCTGAGCTAAAGGAGCATATTCTAATCCAATGCAAGGAAACTCAGAACCTTGAAAAAAGGTTACAGAAACTGCTAACTAGAATGACCAGTTTAGAGAAGAATATAAACGACCTGATGGAGCTGAAAAATACAGCACAAGAACTTCGTGAAGCATACACAAGTATCAATAGTCGAATCAATCAAGCAGAAGAAAGGATATCAGAGATTTAACATCAACTGCTGAAATAAGGCTTGAAGACAAGATTAGAAAAAAAAAATGAAAAGGAACGAACAGCTGGGCATGGTGGCTCACGCCTGTAATCCCAGCACTTTTGGAGGCCAAGGCAGGCGGATCACCTGAGGTCGGGAATTTGAGACCAGCCTGACCAACATGGAGAAACCTTGTCTCTACTGAAAATACAAAAATTAGCTGGGTGTGGTGGCACATGCCTGTAATCCCAGCTACTCAGGAGGCTGAGGCAGGAGAATCACTTAAACTCAGGAGGCGGAGGTTGCGGTGAGCCGAGATCATGCCATTGCACTCCAGCTTGGGCAACAAGAGTGAAACTCCATCCAAAACAAAAGAAAGAAAAAGAACAAAAAAAGCCTCCAAGAAATATGGGACTAGGTGAAAACACCAAACCTACGATTGATTGGGGTACCTGAAAGTGATGGGGAGAATAAAGCCAAGTTGCAAAACACACTTCAGGATATTATCCAGGAGAACCTCTCCAACCTAGCAAGACAGGTCAACATGCTGATTCAGGAAATACAGAGAACATCACTGAGATACTCCTTGAGAAGAGCAACCCAAAGACACATAATCGTCAGATTCTCCAAGGTTGAAATGAAGGAAAAAATGTTAAGAGCAGCCAGAAAGAAAGGTCAGGTTACCTACAAAGGGAAG
>NW_012106919.1:4169065-4172573 GCF_000951045.1 Mandrillus leucophaeus | reverse complement strand
GCCCGTCTCGGCCTCCCAAAGTGCTGGGATTACAGGCTTGAGCCACCGCACCCGGCCAGTATTCAACATTCTTAAAGAAAATAATTTTCAACCCAGAATTTCATATGCAGCCAAACTAAGTTTCATAAGTGAACGAGAAATAAAATCCTTTACAGACAAGCAAATGCTGAGGGATTTTGCCACCATCAGGCCTGCCTTACAAGAGCTCCTGAAGGAAGCACTAAATATGGAAAGGAAAAACTGGTACCAGCCACTGCAAAAACATACCAAAACATAAAGACCAACAACACTGTGAAGAAACTACATCAACTAATGTGCAAATTAACCAGCTAGCATCATGATTACAGGATCAAATTCACACATAACAGTATTCACTTAAATGTAAATGGACTAAATGCTCCAATTAAAAGACACAGACTGGCAAATTGGATAAAGAGTCAGGAGCTATCTGTGCTGTATTCAGAAGACCCATCCCACTGGCAAAGACACACATAGGCTCAAAATAAAGGGACGGAGGAATATTTACCAAGCAAATGGAAAGCAAAAAAAAAACAAAACAAAAAAAGCGGGGGTTGCAATCCTAGTCTCTGATAAAACAGACTTTAAACCAACAAAGATCAAAAAGACAAAGAAGGGCATTAAATGATGGTAAAGGGATCAACGCAACAAGAGCTAACTATCCTAAATATATATGCACCCAATACAAGAACACCCAGATTCATAAAAACAAGTTCCTAAAGACCTACAAAAATACTTAGACTCCCACACAATAATAGTGGGAGATTTTAACATCGCACTGTCAGTATTAGATAGATCAATGACACAGAAAATTAACAAATATATTCAGGACTTGAACTCAGCTCTAGAGCAAGCGGACCTAATAAACATCTACAGAACTCTCCACCTATCCCAAAGCAACAGAATATACATTCTTCTCAGCACCACGTAGCACTTATTCTAAAATCGACCACATAATTGGGAGTAAAACACTCCTCAGCAAATGCAAAAGAATGGAAATCATAACAAACAGACTCTCAGACCACAGTGCAATCAAACTAGAATTCAGGATTAAGAAACTCACTCAAAACTGCACAACTACATGGAAATTGAACAACCTGCTCCTGAATGACTACTGGGTAAATAATGAAATTAAGGCAGAAATAAGTTCTTTGAACCCAAGGAGAATAAAGAGACAACAAAGCAGAATCTCTGGGACATAGCTAAAGCAGTGTTAAGAGGGAAATTTATAGCGCTAAATGTCCATGTCAAAAAGCAGAAAAGATCTAAAATCGACACCCTAACATCACAATTAAAAGAACTAGAGAAGCAAAAGCAAACAAATTCAAAAACTAGAAAAAGACAAGAAATAACTAAGATCAGAGCAAAAAGGGAGATACACACACACACACACACACACACACACACACCAACCTTCAAAAAGTCAATGAATCCAAGAGCAGGTTTTTCAAAAAGATTAACAAAATAGATAGATGGCTGGCAAGACTAATAAAGAAGAAAAGAGAGAAGAATCAAATAGATGCAATAAAAAATGATAAAGGGGATATCACCACTGATCCCACAAAAATACCAACTACCAGGCTGTGCATGATGGCTTACGACTGTAATCCCAGCACTTTGGGAGGACGAGGTGGGTGGATCACGAGGTCAGGAGTTCGAGGCCAGCCTGGCCAAGATGGTGAAATCCCATCTCTACTAAAAATACAAAAATTAGCCGGGCGTGGTGGTGCACGCCTGTAGTCCCAGCTACTTGGGAGGCTAAGGCAGGAGAATTGCTTGAACCCGGGAGGCGGAGGTTGCAGTGAGCTGAGATCATGCCATTGCACTCCAGCCTGGGTGACAAGAGCAAAATTCCATCTTAAAAAAATATATACAAACTACCATCGGAGAATACTATAAACACCTCTACACACATAAACTAGAAAATCTAGAAGAAATAGATAAATTGCTGGACACATACAACCTCCCAAGACTAAACAAGGAAGAAGTCAAATCCCTACATAGACCAATAACAAGTTCTGAAATTGAGGCAGTAATTAATAGCCTACCAACCAAAAAGGTCGAGGACCAAATGGATTCACAGCCGAATTATACTAGAGGTACAAAGAGGAGCTGGTACCATTTCTTCTGAAACTGTTCCAAACAATAGAAAAAGAAGGACTCATCCCTAACACATTTTATGAGGCCAGCATCATCCTGATACCAAAACTTGGCAGAGACACAACACAAAAAAAGAAAATTTCAGGCCAATATTCCTGATGAACATCAATGTGATAATCCTCAATAAAATACTGGCAAACTGAATCCAGCAGCACATCAAAAAGCTTATCCACCATGACCAAGTCAGCTTCATGCCTGGGATGCAAGGCTGGTTCAACATACCCAAATCAATAAACATAATCCATCTCATAAACAGAACCATGTAAAAACCACATGATTATCTCAATAGATGCAGAAAACACCTTTGATGAAATTCAACATCCCTTCATGCTAAAAATTCTCAATAAACTAGGTATTGATGGAACGTATCTCAAAATAATAAGAGCTATTTATGACAAACCCATACCCAATATCACACTGAATGGGCAAATGCTGGAAGCATTCCCCTTGAAAACTGACACAAGACAAGGATGCCCTCTCTCACCACTCCTATTCAACATAGTACTGGAAGTTCTGACCAGGGCAATCAGGCAAAAGAAAGAATAAAGGGTATTCAAATAGGAAGACAGGAAGTCAAATTGTCTCTGTCTGCAAAAGACATGATTGTATATCTAGAAAACCCTCTCGTCTAAGCTCAAAAACTCCTTAAGCTTATAAGCAACTTCAGCAAAGTCTCAGGATACAAAATTAATGTGCAAAAATCATAAGCATTCCTATACACCAAAAATAGACAAGCAGAGACCCAAATCATGAGTGAACTCCCATTCACAATTGCTACAAAGAGAATAAAATACCTAGGAATACAACTTACAAGGGATGTGAAGGACCTCTTCAAGGAGAACTATAAACCAATGCTCAAGGAAATAAGGGAGGACACAAACAAATGGAAAAAAAAATTCCATGCTCATGGATAGGAAGAATCAGTATCATGAAAACGGCCATACTCTCCAAAGTAATTTATAGATTCAATGCTATTCCCATCAAGCTACCATTGACTTTCTTCACAGAACTAGAAAAAACTACTTTAGATTTCATATGGAACCAAAAACGAGCCCATATAGCCAAGACAATCCTAAGCAAAAGAACAAAGCTGGAGGCATCACGCTACCTGACCTCAAACTATACTACAAGGCTACAGTAACCTAAACAGCCTGGTACTGTTACCAACACAGATATATAGACCAATGGAACAGAACAGAGGCCTCAGAAATAACACCACACAACTACAACCATCTGATCTTTGGCAAACCTGACAAAAACAAGCAATGGGGAAAGGATTCCCTATTTAATAAATGGTGTTGGGAAAACTGGCTAACCATATGCAGAAAAC
>NW_012106919.1:4160153-4167695 GCF_000951045.1 Mandrillus leucophaeus | reverse complement strand
TTTATTGCAGCACTATTTACAATAGCAAATATTTGGAACCAACCCACATGCCCATCAGTGACAGACTGGATAAAGAAAATGTGGCACATATACACTATGGAATACTATGGAGCCATAAAAAAGAATGACTTCACCTGGACAAAGTGGCTCATGCCTATGATCCCCAGGACTTTGGGAGGCTGAGGCAGGCAGATCACCTGAGGTTGGCAGTTTGAGACCAGTCCGACCAACATGGAGAAACCCTGTCTCTATTAAAAATACAAATGCCTGTAATCCTAACTACTTGGGAGGCTGAGGCAGGAGAATCGCTTGAACCTAGGAGGCAGAGGTTGCAGTGAGCTGAGATTGCACCATTGCACTCCAGCCTGGGCAACAAGAGTGAAACTCTTGTCTCCAAAAAAAAAAAAAAAGAAAAATGAGTTCATGTCCTTTGCAGGGACATGGATGAAGCTAGAAACCATCATCCTCAGCAAACTAACACAGGAACAGAAAACCAAACACCAAATGTTCTCACTCATAAGTGGGAGTTGAACAATAAGAATTCATGGACACAGGGAGGGGAACATCTCACACTGGGGCCTGTTGGCAGGTGGCGGGCAGGGGGAGGGACAGTATTAGGACAAATACCTAATGCATGTAGGGCTTAAAACCTAGATGATGGGTTCATAGGTGCAGCAAACCACCATGGCACATGTATACCTATGTAACAAACCTACATGTTCTGCACATGTATCCCAGAATTTAAAGTAAAATAAAAGTAAAAATAATGAATGATTCCCTAGGTTTAAATAAGGTTTTCCTAAGGTATTGGTTTACTCTTAATGAAATTAAAGGAAATTTTGCTTTTTAATTCTATCACCTATTTCTTTTCAAAACTTCTCAGATTCATATCTTAGACGTTCAACTTTTGTTGTGCCTGCTGTTTTCAGCTTTTTCCTCCCTTTGAAAAGGACTCTTCAACTTTTTCCATCAGCTCCTCTAATTTTTTCCTCTGATTCCAACTGTTGGGGCCTGATGCTGAAATGTTTTATCTTAGAATTCTATAAAAGCATTGTTTTCCTCCGATATAACTTGATTCTGTACTCTTGGCTTTTCTTGATAAGTGTGATTTTCATTGTAATCAGAAAACTTCTGACACAATTGCTCAGAGTGGTGTATTCCCTTGCTGTACTCATAATCGTGAATACGCTCTTCTTGTGTCTGATTAAATTCAAGCACTTTTTTCAAGTCTGACTTTCAGATTATCTACATGGTCTTCCCATAAGGAGAAGCAGTCACACAGCAGAAGGGGTTTTTTGCCTGTGTAGTAACTTGCTTAAGAAACAAGATTTTTATGTTTTATCAAGATAATTCCCATGCTCTCTTTAACTGGTTTTTAATTGCCTAGAAAAACTGAGATTTAAAAGGGTTCGGGTTTTTATGTGCAGGTAACCTTCTGAATTGCCTTTAAAGTCTTTAATTATCAGTTTGGTTAAATGAGTAACCATTTAACCAAATTTATTTATAAAAATAAATACATTATTTTTACAATGAATATTATCCTGTTTTGATCAAATGTTTTGAGACTTTTGAAATCTTTGACAGATGTCCTCAAAATCAAAATCATAAATTAAGTCTCTGACTTATTGCTGGGGTTTATCAAAGCTATAAAAGTTACTCACTGCAAGGTTGTAAAATCTTTTTATAGCTTTCAGTCAGGTCATAGACTCCAGTATCACACCTCCAGCTCCTTGAAAAGGTCCTTATCAGGTGATATTAACTAATCCTTGTGCTTTCAAGTTACAGGGCTTTACACATATCTCATCCAAAGAAGGCACCAACTCCTGCCAGTATCTGACACTAAACTGCAGTTAACCAAAGCCTCATCTTTAGACTCAGGCAAAGGCGACAAAGTAAACTGCTTTCATGAGACACAGGGACAGTCTTGTGTTCAAAAATATTAAGATTCACTTAATAATTTTGCCTCTATCTGAACTAATGTAATGTATTCTGTGCCTTGATAGTAAATAATTTAAGTGTTTAGCTCACTATGAACTTTCTTTCCTGTTACTCTCAAAACTAGGCAGGGTTTATGACCTTTGTGTTTGAAATGTTGTTAATTCTTTCTGTTTTGTTTTACCTACAATAGTTGAAACTCTTCAATCCCCTCAGGCCTAGAGACTATAACATAATGTTGTAAGGGCCAGTATTGAGGGCTAAAATCAGTTCAGACCCTACAAATCAAGGATGACACACAGATGCCAAAACAGCTAAACAAAATGCTTGCATTTCATATAGCTAATTGCAGCAAGCCAAGATTACAGCAGCTCAATGCATAGAACTTATAGATAAGTCAATTTTGTAACCTTGCCTTTTGGTTTTTGGTTTTTGGCTCTTAACATTGCTTAAGAGGAGTTTTAAGGTTAATGAGTGCCTGCCCACCTCCTTCCCCATCTGGCCTAGAATGTTTAATTGGCTGTAACTCTTTTGACTCTAAGTCGGTTGGCCGCAGGAGTGACATGATGGACTCAGGGCAGGTAGCACACCACCCTGGCATTGATATGGGACAAAATTAAAGTTTGGACACTGATACTGTCTCTGGGATACGTTGACCAAAAAAAAAAAAAAAAAAAGCGGAATGCTGTTTTGAAGGCATGAGTGTAGCCATTCCCCATCTGCAAGCGTTTGATTAGTAAAACTGCTTTCCTTTCACCACCAGTCACTTCTCATGATTTTGGCCTCTAGGCAACAAACAGCCAGACGTGAGCCAGTTGTAATAGCAGCATTATTTACAATAGCAAAAGGCGGAAGCAACCCAACTGTCCAGCGGATGAATGGATAAACAAAACGTGGCAAATACATATTATTCAGCCTTAAAAAGGAAGAACATTCTAACATATGCTACTGTGTGGATGAAACTCGTGGACATTACGCTAAGTGAAACAAGGCAGTTATATGAATATAAATGCTGTATGATTTCACTCACGTCAGGTACCCAGAATAGTCAGATTTGTAGAGACAGAAAGTAGAATGGTGGTTGCCAGGGGCTGGGGATAAGGAAGAATGAGGAGTTATTGTTTAAAGAGTGCAGAACTTCAGTACTGCAAGACGAAGGAGTACTAGAAATGGATGCTGATGGTGGCTGTATAACCATATGAATATACTACTGAATTGTACACTTAAAAATGGCTGAGATATTAAATTTTATGTGCATTTTGCCACAATTTTTAAAAAATTAAATGAAAGGCCAGGTGCAGTGGTTCACACCAACACTTTGGGAGGCCGAGGCAGGCAGATCACTTGAGGTCAGGAGTTCAAAACCAGCCTGGCCAACATGTGAAACCCCGTTTCTACTAAAAATAGAAAAATTAGCCGGCATGGTGGTGCATGCCTGTAATCCCAGCTACTCGGGAGGCTGAGGCAGGCGAATCGCTTGAACCCGGGAGCCATAGGTTGCAGTGAGCCAAGATCGCGCCACTGCACTGCAGTCTGGGCGACAAGAGCAAGATACCAAGATACCGTCTCAAAAACGAAAAAAAATAAATAAAAATTAAATGAAAAAAAGAAAATAACTGTGACTGAATAACAATCCACATCAATGAAAACCAGTGGGGAAAGGAGACCTTCCTTCTGCCCAGCTCATCATGGCCTGACCACCAGGCTGTGGCAACTGGAAACCAAGAGCGTGGTAAGGGCAGGTCTGGGGCTCCGCGTCAGGCAGGACTGCAAGGAAGCCACAGGTAAAAGCGGGTGAACCCGCAAAATAGGCTGCCACTGCGCAGGCGCCTCTTGCGTCTGCCAAGACACCTTTTAAACGTGCCCGGAAGTGACGCCAGTAATGCTGAGACAGACTCCCAGAAGATCTGAGCGAGTCGCGTAGCTGAGCCCGGCAGGGGCTGGGGTTGTGCTGCTGCTATGAGCTGCACCATCGAGAAGATCCTGACAGACGCCAAGACGCTTCTGGAGAGGCTGCGGGAGCACGATGCGGCCGCCGAGTCGCTGGTGGATCAGTCGGCAGCGCTGCACCGGCGGGTAGCCGCTATGCGGGAGGCGGGGACAGCGCTTCCGGACCAGGTCAGGCAGAGGGTAGGAGTCCAGTGCTCTTGGATTCTGGGCACTGAAGGGTGGAGAGCGAGGTAAAGTGGGAACTCGGCCTGAAATTTATTTCCGGTCTCAGAGGGCGGCGGTGAGACCTTTTTCCTGGGTCGGAGCTGAGAATCCTGCCCTAGAGCTCTGACTTCTGCCACTTGAGTTGCATCTGCCGCTGTTCTCTTTAAGGCATGCTTAGACTGTCTCTATTTGTCCAGTATCAAGAGGATGCATCCGATATGAAGGACATGTCCAAATACAAACCTCACATTCTGCTGTCTCAAGAGAACACACAGATTAGAGACTTGCAACAGGAAAACAGAGGTTAGTCAGACCTTTTCATATCTGGTAATAGTTTAAAGTTACTGCAAAATTGCCCTAAACATTCACAAGGGTGTGCATCTATTTCCAGGTCAGTACTTTTATTAGGAGAGTCCTTCTGTGCTGGCTCAGTAACAGTAAAATTTGTTAGATTACCCATTTCAAGGTCATCTGACTGATTTTGTAGCAGCTTACCAAAGAGGGGCTATGTAGAGTTAGAATTATTGCATGGTTTATTTTTAAGCATCTCCAGATGTGTAACAAAAGAGTTCATATCCTCATGGACTTAAAATTTAATGTTTAAATGTTAATATAAACACTGAAGGTAAGATTTAAGGTTTTGTTTATGTTCTTGTTTGTGCAAGGTGAAGCAGCAGAATTTTACTCTAAGGGTATATATTCTTAGGCTTGATTAGTACATTATTAATGACTGTAGTATTAATAGTTGTTTACCAGAGGGGTTTCACATATATCATTCTACTGTATTCTCATATCTTCATTTTTATCTATCACAATGCTGTTAAGAAATAGGCTCAGAGAAGCTAAATGATTTACTTATGAGTATTAACCAAGCAAGTTACAGAACTGAACTCAAATCCATGTCTTCTGATGACATATCCGTTGTTGTTACTGCAAGATTTTGCTTCTCTGCCTAGAAAGTTACCTTTAACATAGACTTTAACTGCTCAGTTTTGTGGACTGAAACATTGATTTACAACCTTGGATTCATATTATCTCTATAGTATTGCAAAATTCTAACTGTTAAGACTTTGGATTTGGGAACTGTCTCTCAGACATCACTGCCAAGTTATTTTATTTTTTGACAGAGCTGTGGATTTCCTTGGAGGAACACCAGGATGCATTGGAGCTCATCATGAGCAAGTACCGGAAACAGATGTTACAGTTAATGGTTGCTAAAAAAGCTGTGGATGCTGAACCAGTCCTGAAAGCTCACCAGTCTCACTCTGCAGTAAGAAACTTCAAATAAATTTGAAATGAACCAAATTGAAATCTTGAGATTGTTTTAGATTGTGTGCTTGTTTTTTTGCTTTTTGAGATAGGGTCTGGCTCTGTCGACCAGGCTGCCGTGTAATGGCACGATCTCAGCTCACTGCAACCTCTGCCTTCTGGGGTCAAGCCATCCTCTCACCTCTGCCTCCTGAGCAGCTGGGACTACAGGTGCACACCACCATGCCCTGTTAATTTTTGTGGGGTTTTATTATTATTATTATTATTTTTATTTTTATTTTTTGTAGAGATGAGGTTTCGCCATGTTGCCCAGGCTGGTCTGAAACTCCTGGGCTCAAGCGATCAACCCACGTTAGCCTTCCAAAGTGCTGGGATTATAGGCATGAGCCACTGTGCCTGGCCATCTGTGCTTGTTTTTGAAGAAAAGTAAGCTTGTTTTCCTTTCATGTTTATCACATTTGTTGTTTATTTTGCCATGGCTTTGTAAAGATATGAATAGAAAGAAGGATAGTGGTTGCTCAGGTCCTTTTATCTGAATGGGACTAACGTTCCCCCTCCCTCACCAAGATCTCTTTTGAAAATGTTCATTAATTCTTAGCCCTCACACCAAACGTAATGTCAGTTAGTGTTGAAGGTTCCCAGTAAATACTTGGTTGGTTATTATACATTTCACTTAAGCTCCTTGGTTGTGAGGCACTTGAATTCACATTTTATTCCTAACATAGTACCTGACATATAGCAAGCAGTCAATAAACCTTTTATAAACTGAACCACATAGCATCATACTATGTTGTTAGGGGATAGAAGTATGGTTTTTAAAAAAAACAAACATGGCATAGTTTCTATGCTTTGATTGCTTATTATCTAATTTGGGAGACTCAGTAATTGTTCTTATGTTTGTAGGTGCTTCATGGTTGTCATTGTACATTCGTGTGTACTGTGTCATTTAATTCTAGATGTATAAGTTGGAGCCTACTACTTCTGTGAGATGTAGTGAAATATAAGCTTCATCTTAAATTCCATTGAATGCATTTTACTGACTTAAAAGTTTTAGGAAACAGATATTTTAAATATTTGAATGGCTTTCAACTGGAAGAGAAAAATAGATTTTATTTATTCTCATATGGAGGAAAAAACCTGAACTTTGAAAGAGACAGTTTACTCAGATAGATAAACTTTCTAAGTGATATGTCCAAAGATAGAATAAGGCACCTTGGAATGTAGTAAGCTTCCTGCCAGTGAAAGTATTCAAATTTAAGTTAAACAGCCACTTAGAGGTAGTATCCAACATCCAATGGGTAGTTAAACTACAACTGATTTTTTTTTCCATTTCAAATATTTTTATTGGAGGGTGGACCTATTGGGTGATTGATGCACTGGACATAGATAATTTTCAGAAATGAAAATAACATTGCTTGCATCAGATCAGATTTCACCCACAGAAATGACTAAGGCCTTATCAGAGTTGGCATTGGATGAAAACTTAATCCTTTATGGAAAGGGAATCATCTGGCCTTCTATTTCTGAAATAGACTAAAGATTACTCATTTATTCTCTGCAATTACAGCCATCAGATCCTTTGAAATCTTGGAAGGCGTGAGATGATAACATGACTGTAACACAAATCCATATCGAAGAGCCCAGTATTTAAAAATTCCCCATGTTCACATACTGAAGGGTTACTTATGAGCTGATGCATATCACTGATAACCATAGGATTATCAACTTGATGTCTGGGCAAAGAGTGAAAACAGAAAATGCATTCTACTCTTCACTTCTTGGTTTTAAATATAAGAAACATTATATATTTGTTTAAAAACTGTATCCCTTAGTAATGGTATCAATAGAACATATACAACTGGAATGAGGATCCCCTTAAGGAGGCCTTCTTTTTTTTATTTAAGTTCTAGGGTACATGTGCAAAACGTGCAGGTTTGTTACATATGTATACATGTGCCATGATGGTGCGCTGCACCCATTAACTCGTCATTTACATTAGATATTCCTCCTAATGCTATCCCTCCCCACTCTCCCCACCCTACGACAGGCCCCGGTGTGTGATGTTCCCCACCCTGTGTCCAAGTGTTCTCATTGTTCATTTCCCACCTATGAGTGAGAATATGTGGTGTTTGGTTTTCTGTCCTTGCGATAGTTTTCTCAGAATGATGGTTTCCAGCTTCATCC
>NW_012106919.1:4155477-4157218 GCF_000951045.1 Mandrillus leucophaeus | reverse complement strand
TGCGCATGCACACATGTGCACTTAGTTCAAATACTAAAAGTAGCTTTTATTAAATATAATCAGCCAAAAAAACACACACAAAAAATCAAAAAACCAAATATAAGTAGTCAGTTTTTCAGTGTTATCGTATTGGTTCTATATTCTATTTTAATTTTTATACAATTTCCATTTTATAATCAAGAACCATCACTTACTTGGATTGGATGTCTTTCAGTCCTAGCACTAATAGGTAGTTGGCTTGCTTTTTTTTTTTTTTTTTTTTAACATAGAAGCAGTTGTGTTTTTTTTGTTTTTTGTTTTTGTCTTTTTTCTTTTTTTTTTAAGCTATATAAAAAGGTGAGGAAGCAGTTTTGTTACCTAATGAAAATTATTACACTCATAATGCTGTGTAGGCAACATTGAGATTCAAATGCCCAGTGGTCACCTGGGTTCACTCATCAACTCATTCCCATCTCAGTTTACTCACATTTCAAATTTATAAATTCTTCGTGTTATACTATTCTATTTAGATTTGCCCAGAATTAATTGAAATAATGCTAAACCTGTCAATAGTTTCCAGTAACATTAAGCACCATACTGCATGGGAGAGACACAGTATTAAAAAGAGTTGTTAGTGCTTTATGTGATATATTTCTTTTGTAATGCTATAAAGAACTACAGTTAAAACAAAATCTTTCAAAGATGTCCTAAAAGCATCTGATCCCAGTAATAACTAATGGATGTCATCTAGAGCAGTGGGTGTTAATGAATAGGTATATGTCATTTAAGAATTTTTCAAATTTCTGTTCGATATCCTGCATAGAATTTGACCAAAAAACACCTCCAAGTGTGAGCATTTTTTATTTCATCTCCCAAGAGTAAGTAAGGAAACTGTTAGCCCAGCCATCTGCCTTGAAGTATACCTTAAGTGACCCACAAATCCATTCAAGAGGCAGGTACTCTATGCCATTTGGCAGCTATGGCCAAACTTACCATGGCCAGATTTCAGCGAAAATGATGAAGTAATCAAATTAAGGTATAATATGGTGTCCCTTTATCTGCTTTATGTTCCTTTAGAGCTGTTTATAAAGTTCTTTATATCTCAAGTGTCAGGATAAATCTATATATTAACTTTTCCCCCTGAGAAATTAAAAGTCTGAGGTACAAGTCTAAGAAGCTTTTAGTGCCCTACATAATATAAATTCTGGCTGGTGTTAATGCTATGAAGATAATGTGTAGTTAGAAAATTGAGTGGGGGAGGAATGCTCTTCATTTTAAGTGGATTTTAAAGTTTCTCTTTCAGTGGATGAAGAACTTGCCTGGTTTGCAAAAATCTAGTTCAAAATTACATTTTCTAACAAAAACTGCATTTTGAGAAGATTAGCTGATTTTACTCAGTAATAAGTCAAATTAGGAAGTGCAGTGTTTTTTTACGTATATATATATATAGCAACCTTGTCAAGTGGTCCTCACAAGAGTCATACATACTTTGTAATTAGCACAGTATATTCAGCAGTGTATAACTCTACAAATAGTACCTTATATTAGTGTAGTATTATATCCATATCTTATATATGATTTTTATATTAATACCTTATGCATAATTTGATTCAAACATTAAAGGTCTATTTTAGTGTTCTTCAAAATGTGGTTCCCTGACCCACTGAAATAGAAATTTGGTGATGGAGTTCAAGAATTTATATTCTAATCATCCCAAAGAATTCCTGAAGACACTAATTTAAAAATGTCTAGTCTAGGCCCC
>NW_012106919.1:4150877-4154564 GCF_000951045.1 Mandrillus leucophaeus | reverse complement strand
ATAGTGCCGCAATAAACATATGTGTGCATGTGTCTTTATAATAGCATTATTTATAATCCTTTGGGTATATATCCAGTAGTGGGATGGCTGGGTGAAATGGTATTTCTAGTTGTGGATCCTTGAGGAATCGCCACACTGTCTTGCACAATTGATTTTTGGGAAAAAAAAAAAAAAAATTATCTGTGAATACCACAAGATCACTTTACTATGGCTTTATGTCTAAGGACTAAAATTATAGTGAAACTCCATTGTAACTTCTGTATCATAGATTAAATGAACTTTTAAAAATCATAATGCACACACTTTTATGTTCTTTATATATAGAGAACAGGTGACTTTTCCACCTTTGTTTCCTTAATATCTTCACAGGAAATTGAGAGTCAGATTGACAGAATCTGCGAAATGGGAGAAGTGATGAGGAAAGCAGTTCAGGTGGATGATGACCAATTTTGTAAGATTCAGGAAAAATTAGCCCAATTAGAGGTAAGATTGTAGCTATTTTAGGTTCACAGTATTTCAGAGTTTTCGGAGTCTGGAAGATATGCCATCACTATCCCATCACTGTAATATATTAATGTTTTCTGTGTGCTCATGATTTAAAATTAAAACTCCTCCTTCATACTCTTTGATATCCTTTTGAAGAAAGGAAATATCGTAAACAGCAATCAGTGGAAATACCAACTATGTATTGGCAATAACTTGAGATATTATAATGGGAAGGTAGAGGGAGTAGAGGGGAGAAGTTATATGTGAGATAAAATCCTTCATCTGCCATAATAAGTGAAGTAGATAATGTCTAAAATTGATGATCAGGAAATAGCAGTATAAGCATATTATTTAGAATTACAGAATTAAATACCAAAAGAAATAGATAAAAGTGTTAAAAGTGGTTGCATTTGGGTTACAAAGCCAAAGAACTGCTTGTATAAGCCTTGTAGTCTTGATTTCTTAAAAGCTATGTTTAGGTCATATTTTGATTAAAATAGGAATATGTTACAAAAAAGGGTTTGGGGCATTAGTGTGCTCATAAAATTGTTAAGGATTTCAACTTTCGGAGGCTGAGGTGAGTGAATTGCTTGAGCCCAAGAGTTCAAGAGCAGCCTGGGCGATATGGCGGGGACCCTGTCTTTACAAAAAACATACAGAAAATTAGCCGGGTGTGGTGGTGTGCACCTATAATCCCAGGTACTCAGGGGCCGAGGTGGGAGGATCACCTGAACCCAGGAAGTCAAGACTGCAGTGAGCCATGATCATGCATGCCACTGCACTCCAACCTGAGCGACAGAATGAGATCCTGTCTGAAAAATTTAAAAAAAAAAAAAAAAAAGCGAGGCATTTCAGTAAATGGTTTGTGTGCTGCTTATTACAAGGTACTGTCCTGGGGCCTTTGAGAAATACCAGAGAGAAAAACACAGGTACCTGCCCAGAGTCTAGTGGAAGGGATAATCCTAGTATCATATGATATTAAATAGTATGTAAATGCTAGGAGACAGATACAAATACTGAAGATTCATTGACCACAGGCTCTAATCTCTTAGTTACTCTAGCTGGGACTTCCGCACGTCTTGGTGAAGCTAAAAATGCTTTGGTTTACCAGAATTTTCTGCAGAGAATAAGGATGAAGAGCGGAAGCTACTCTCTCTAGAAATCAAAGGTAGTGACAGGTCCCAAGGAGGAATTAGGAGCTAGTGAAATGATAGCATGACCTTCTATTTATCCTCGATTTACCTCACTTATGGAAACAGCCCTAAGGAAATGTGGGACAAATTCTACCTTAATACTTCAAGTAGAAAAAACATGACCACTAGATTCAGACCCCAGTAATACCACATCCAAGTTGTCTGAATTTGGACAACTTTTAGGAATTTTGTGAGCCAGAGCATCCTCATGAAATATATGGATGTAGGCAATGATACCTACCCTACAGATTATTGTGAGATAGCATATACAGGGCACCCAAGTAGTACCCAGCTACATGCTCAATAAGTAATTTCTTTCCCCCTTTCCTTCCATTTCTCTGGAACTATAAGATATCCAGGAGAGGAGATTAATCAGAGTGAAACGATTATTAGGAATTTTTTAAATAAAAGAAATAATAGTAAAACTGTGGGAACCATGAAGAATAAAACATAGTGAATTCCTCAAATGGAGAGGGACTCTGTTTTTTGTTTCTCCTTTGTAATTGTAACACTTGGTATATAGAAATTACTCAGTAAATTACTACTACAAAAGAGTATCATTGCCTACATCCTACATGTAAATGTTTGTTAAATGAATAAATAAGTAGTATTTAAGGAAATTCTCAACTAGTGGATTTTTTGTTTCCTTAAAATTTTTTAAATTAAAAATAATGTTTTCTGCTCCTGGCTCAAAATAATGTGTTGTTGTAATGCAGCTTGACAGTAAATATACCAGAAATAAACATGCCTTTTTTTTTTCCAGCTTGAAAATAAGGAACTTCGAGAATTATTGTCCATTAGCAGTGAGTCTCTTCAAGCCAGAAAGGAAAACTCAATGGACACTGCTTCCCAAGCCATCAAATAACTGAACTCTGAATGATGGCTGGAGATTGTCTATCAAGGAAGGAAGTTACTATCTTCCCATTCAAGTACTGTCCATTAAGTGTCTTGCCTCAGATTTGATTTAATCTTAATTAAAGGTATCAGGTGGCAATTTAGAATTCCAGTCAATAATGGCTGTCCACGGTTCTCAGATGTGTTACTATGAATACATGCTGAATTTCACCATTCCTTTCTCAAAGAGACTACTTTTAATTTTCATTTCTGGGACTTTGATTTATATAAACTATGTTTTCAGTTCATTGTTATTTTTCACATCTTTGAAACTTTGAGCATTTTTTTATAAGCCAGCAATTTTATTTTATATAGCATTGTAAAATACACTTCTAGGAAATTTTAGGAAAGATTTAACTTTTTAAATCTATTTGGCATAAACCCTGATTTTTTTTTTTTTCCATTTGACAAAATAATACAATTCCACAGAACTAGATCAGCAGATTCTCTGATTTGTAATGTCATTTACCTGTGAACTTTTAAGTCTCTCTGGTGCTAAGAATTGGCACTTTATAGCCTGGTGCCTTTACTTTTAATTTGAGAGAACCTACTGCTAGTCCCAGGAAACGTACTTGGAAATAAGTCAGCTATTTTTTTCCCCAGTGATACTATAGTTGTCATATTGTTCAAAGTTCATACTGTTCAAAGCTGAGGAGCTTGTCCTGTGTGTGCGCATGCACACATGTGCACTTAGTTCAAATACTAAAAGTAGCTTTTATTAAATATAATCAGCCAAAAAAACACACACAAAAAATCAAAAAACCAAATATAAGTAGTCAGTTTTTCAGTGTTATCGTATTGGTTCTATATTCTATTTTAATTTTTATACAATTTCCATTTTATAATCAAGAACCATCACTTACTTGGATTGGATGTCTTTCAGTCCTAGCACTAATAGGTAGTTGGCTTGCTTTTTTTTTTTTTTTTTTTTAACATAGAAGCAGTTGTGTTTTTTTTGTTTTTTGTTTTTGTCTTTTTTCTTTTTTTTTTAAGCTATATAAAAAGGTGAGGAAGCAGTTTTGTTACCTAATGAAAATTATTACACTCATAATGCTGTGTAGGCAACATTGAGATTCAAATGCCCAGTGGTCACCTGGGTTCACTCATCAACTCA
>NW_012106919.1:4148144-4149527 GCF_000951045.1 Mandrillus leucophaeus | reverse complement strand
TAAAAATGAAAAAGTCTGGTACAGGAGACAAGTATATATATAATTACAATGCAGTGTGATAAATCCATTATGTAAGTATGTATAGGATACAGAAGAGGGACTTTAAACTTGAGAATTCAATAGAGATAATAAATGGGTAGGAGAGAAATAGAAAACTTTGGTGCCATAAAAGCAAAGTATGTATGGTATTGCCAATAATGGCTACCATCTATTGAGTGCTTTACTGTCTGTCAGGTACTATATTATATAATCTCCATTTTAACTGTACCTCATTTTGCAGATACTCAGGCACAAGGTGGTGGTTATTTGTCCAAACTGGAACCAAGATTCAAACCCAGACAGTCTTAAGCTCATTTTTAATCACTAACTAACTTGAGATGCCTAAATGCCAAATACTGCTGGGAGTTCAAGTGGTTCTTAATTAGCAAAATCTATTTTTATCAGTGCAAAAGAAACACCACAGCTCATATGTTAGAAAGTATTATGACTTCAATAAATGGAGTCTTAACTAATGAGATATTATTATTTTCTAGAATGGCGTGGCTGAGAGTATGTGTGCATTCAACTGAAAGGAATAATGTATAATCAGTGACTCTTACTATATACAGGAAAAGGTGCAGTTCTGTCTTTCAGATCTGCCTCCTTACCATATTGGCTTTCATCCCTCATGCTATTTTCTTGTGTTTGCTAGAAGTTGTTGACTAGCCAAGTGTCATGCCCATGTTGAAGGCAAGGAAGAAAAAATGGAAATGGCCTGTGCCAGCTATATATATTCCCCTTTTATGAGGGAAAGCAAAGCTTTCCCAGAAATTCCAAATGGATTCCCCCTTGACTTACTTGCCTGACCAGTTAAATGGCCACTGGTACCTGCAAAGAAAGCAGGGTACATAGCTGTCCCAAATAAAATCAGTATTAGCAAGAAGAAAGAATATTGAGAAAGCAACTAACAGTGTCTGTGACTGTTACATGTCTGTGACTGTTAACATTGTCAAGTCCTTTCCCCTTGAATATAGTTTTGGAAGAATTAGCTGAAGAAGTATGTTGATATTGAATGGCCAAGAGAATGGGCTGTAGCAGACATCTGTCATTTCTCTTTTGGCTGCCCAATATCCTAAATCCTGTGTTTAGGGAATCCCTCACCTAATAAGGCAGCGCATTCCTCCCTCCTAAAGAATTTGAAAGTACCAGGTAAATGTTTTATCAGCCTCCTTTGCAGCTAAGGAAGTAACATCTGCCTTCAACTTTAAAGTTAGTGATACAAAGAAGCAGGGAACCATGCAGATTCCTTTGAAGATGGTGACTAACAACACTACTGCATTCATCTCCACAGAGGAGCAGCAAAAGTGGTTTAATGATAACCTCTAATTCTATTTTTTTTTGGGG
>NW_012106919.1:4147411-4148094 GCF_000951045.1 Mandrillus leucophaeus | reverse complement strand
CACATAACCTCTGTAGTCTTCAAAAGAGGGACATTTGTAAAATAGCTGACTGATATTGTTTCAAAATGTGTGTGTGTGTGTGTGTGTGTGTGTGTATATATATATATATTTTTTTTTTTTTTCAGTGTCTCACTCTGTTGCCCAGGCTGGGGTGCAGTGGCACTATCTCCGCTCACTGCAACCTCTACCTCCTGAGTTCAAGTGATTCTCAAGCATCAGCCTCCAAAGTGGCTGGGATTGCAGGTGCCTGCCACCACGCCCAGCTAATTTTTATATTTTTAGTAGAGACAGGGTTTCACCATGTTGGCCAGGCTGGTCTCAAACTCCTGACCTCAAGTGATCCGCCTGCCTCGGCCTCCCAAAGTGCTGGGATTACAGCCATGATCCGGCATGCCTAGACTGTTTCAGTGTTAAAGCTGTAAAAGACAAAGACTAAAGAACTGTCATAGAAGGGAGACAAAGGACACATAAAAACTAAATGCAGTGTGAGATCCTAGATTCGATCCTGGAGGAGAAAATGGACATTGGAGGAATAACTGGTGCAGCCCAAATTAATTTTGTATTTCAAGTCATATTATCATGTCAAAGTTGATTTCCTAGTTTTGAAAATTATTCTATAGTTATGTAAGGTTAAAATAGGAGAAGCAGGTACAGGGTTTATGGCAACTTTCTGTACAATTTTC
>NW_012106919.1:4141262-4144356 GCF_000951045.1 Mandrillus leucophaeus | reverse complement strand
TCTAATTCTTGTTTGTTGGCTGTCCTAGAGAACCTGAGAATTACTTTTAATAAAATCATTTTTTTGTTGTTATTAAAACTAACCTGAATTGCCTAAAACCAAGAACTCTGCTTGATAAAATAAGCATAGTTTTAGGAACAGCCATGCAGATATAAATTTTATCAACATTTTATACATAATTTTGGACTTATATTTAAATGTAATATTTGATGCTTATAAAAGGGTAAATGTGGAATGCAAATAAATTATCAAACATAATAACTCATCACCTAACTTAAGAATGATAACATTACGAGTGCTTGTATTTTATCTATTTGAGCTCTTTTCCTATCTTTGCCCACCCCCCTGCTCGCTTTTTAATAGTTTTATTCACATGTAGAAAGACCTAAAATACATATGTATCCCTAAAGTGACTTATTTTTTAGTTTTCTTTTTTTTTTTTTGAACTTCAAAAGAATTGTATCATACTCTTATGTAGTCTAAGGATTTTTTTTTTCACTCAACATGTCTCTAGAATTTATACATTTTATTGTTTTATAGCTGTCATTTTCATTGATATATATTTGTTGGATTATACAACATGTTGTTAAGGAATACATACATATATAATAAATTATGCATTTTATAAAAATCTTTGCTAACATTTTACTTCCTAATTTTTAATTCCCCTTTCCTCTGCCTCATTTATATTAAACACATTTAACTATAAGAGATCATATTTCACATTCTGCAGTTATTTCACTGATATATCTCATGGCAACTTTCAGAGTGAATTAAGGGGTATTATCTGCTAATATAGGAAAAAGCAGATAATGCTTTTTGTTTTGTCACTCCTGTAATGCTAAAAAGGAGGCAGAACCTTCAGAGTTTAAATTAGGTACAACCTCACTCAGTGTCATCTAGCCTCGTAGAAATATGTGTGGAACTAATTGATGAATTTTTATATGTTACTGATTGTTACATTCATTTCTATTTCTTATTTTAACATCTTTGATATTGGGATATGTCTTACACAGGTACAGGTTCCGATGTGGTTGACTGTAAGCATATACAAAATTGGTTTGCACTCATGGGGGACGACTAGACAAAGGCAATCTGAATATCTCAATCAAACTCAGGACCATTTGAAAAAATAACGTGGGTTTTGGCCATTTTCTGTACTTTCCATTGACACCTTTTTATCAAGAGTGTGCCACTATACAAATTTGGAGTATGGCTGGCTGTCTTAGTTTTCTACTGCTATATAACCAATTACCACAAATAACAGTTTAAAGCAACATCCACATATTATATCACAGTTCTGTAGGTCTGAAGTCCATGCAGGGCTCAAATGGGTTCTTCTCTCTTGCACTCACAAGGCTAAAATCAAGGTGTCAGCTGAAGCCAGCATCCCATATGAGGCTCCAGTCTGTCTCCCATGTTCTCATAATTATTGACAAAATCTATTTGAGTACAGCTATACAACTCAAAGACTGTCTTCAAGGCCAACAGGAAATCATCTCTGACTTCTTGTGTCCCACCTCTAGACTCCCTTTTTTTTTTTTTTTTTTTTTTTCAGCGGAAGCCCCTCCTGTTGCCCAGGCTGGAGTGCAATGGCATGATCTCGGCTCACTGCAACCTCTGCCTCCCGGGTTCAAGCGATTCTCCTGCCTCAGCCTCCTGAGTAGCTGGGATTACAGGCATGCGCCACCACGCCCGGCAAATAGACTCCCTTTTAAGAATACATCTAAGTCAGGTCCAACCAGAATATCTCCCTCTTGATTAAACCAACTGATTAGAGATCTTAATTATATCTGCAGTAGTCCCTTTGCCATAAAAGAGATATAAGTGATATAGCTTCTCATATCCACGTTTCACCTATGCTTAAGATGGGATGATACAAGACATGTACAGTGCCACTGGCAATCTTGGTGGCCAGCTTGGAATTCTGCCTACCCCAATGGCTTTTAGCAGCGTGGAATAAAATCCTGGAAACCATGAAGCACTCTTTGAGGAAATACTACATTATCAGTGTTCTTGGTGGACTCAAAATAATTCTATATGGGAAAACCTGGACATCTGTGAACCAAAAAGATTCAGCAAGATCCACCAATGGATGGTGGGCTAAAATTTAAGCAAAAACAGGATATTTATATATGTTTGTGTTAGTTCCTAGAGTTGCCATTACAAATGAACTCAAACTGGGTGGCTTAAAACAAATTTATTCTCTCATAGTCCTGGAGGCTAGAAGTCTCAGGGAGAATGTGTTCCATGCCCCTCTCCTAGCTTCTGGGGTTGCTGGCAATTCCTGTTCCCTGATTTCTAGATATATCACTTCAATCTCTTGTCTTCATATGGCATTCTCCCTGCATGTCTCTAGTCAGTGTATAAAACTCCCTCTTCTGAGGACACTACTCATTGGATTGAGGCCCACTCTAATCCAGTATAACTTTATCTTAATTTGATTACATCCACAAAGGCCCTATTTATAAATAAGGTCACATTCTAAGGTTCTGGGTGGGAATGAATTTAGGGGGGACGCTATTCAATTCAGTACATTACCAAAGCATTGCCCTGCCCCCAAATATTTACTAATTACAAAGCAAAGAGTAGTGATTTTACAATGGAGAATCCTGGCAGACATCAACTGATTAAGGTAAACATCATTAATAATACACTTCAACGGCTGGGCGAGGTAGCTCACACCTGTAATCCCAGCACTTTGGGAGGCCAAGGTGGCTGGATCACCTGATGTCAGGAGTTCGAGACCAGCCTGGTCAACATGGTGAAACCCCGTCTCTACTAAAAATGCAAAAATTACCCGGGCATGGTGGTGGGCATCTATAATCCCAGGTACTCGGGAGGCTGAGGTGGGAGAATTGCTTGAACCCAGGAGGTGGAGGCTGCAGTGAGTCGAGATCATGCCACTGTACTCCAGCAACAAGCAAGACCTCACCTCAAATAATAATAATAATAATACACTTCAACATTATATACCCCAATATTGATGCAATGAGAGGCACATAACCTCTGTAGTCTTCAAAAGAGGGACATTTGTAAAATAGCTGACTGATATTGTTTCAAAATGTGTGTGTGTGTGTGTGTGTGTGTGTGT
>NW_012106919.1:4135633-4140292 GCF_000951045.1 Mandrillus leucophaeus | reverse complement strand
TCAAGTATTTGCCTATACGGGTTTTTAAAAACATACGGACCTTCAAGTCTTATCCCCATTTTCCTTTTCTTTCCTTTCGGCTTTTTCTTATTAATGTATTATATATTCATGATACCAATACATTTTTTATATATTGCAAATATATATTCTAGTCTGTTGACTTTTTTATGTTGACTCATGATGAGTGGAATTTTAAAAATATGGTCAAATGTATTACTGAAAAGAGATTCAGAAGAGTTAGACTTTGTGAAGAATACCTTAACAAATTTATTTTGCTTTTTTTTTTTTTTTACTTCATATACACACAAAAGGGAGACATAATTTAAATCTATGTCTAGGGTGGGCACGGGTGGCTCATTCCTGTAATCCCAGCACTTTGGAAGGCTGAGGCAGAAGGACTACTTGAGCCCAAGAGTTCAAGACCAGCCTGGGCATGGCAAAACCCCGTTTCTACAAAAAAATACAAAAATTATCCAGGCATGGTGGTGCACGCCTGTAGTCCCAGCTACTCAGGTGGCTGAGGCAGGAGGATTGCTCGAGCCTAGGAGGTGGAGGCTGTAGTGAGCTGAGATCATGCCACTGCAATCCAGTCTGGACAACAGAGTGAGACCCTGTCTCCAAAAAAAAAAAAAACCTAGTAAGTTTAAAATAGTCCTTTCAATAAATATAAAAATTCTAAGTAGTGGAAGTTTTATTTCATAATTGTATTAGTCTGTTCTCATGCTGCTATAAGGACATACCCGAGACTGGGTAATTTATAAAGAAAAGAGATTTAATTGACTTTCAGTTCCGCAAGGCTCGGGAGGCCTCAGGAAACTTACAATCATTGCAGAAGGGGAAGCAAACACGTCCTTCTTCACATAGTGGCAAGAAGGAGAATGAGTGCTGAGAAAAAGGGGAAAAGCCCCTTATAAAACCATCAGATAGGCTGGGAGCAGTGGCTCATGCCTGTAATCTCAGCATTTTGGGAGGCCAAAGCAGGTGGATCACTTGAGGGCAGGAGTTCGAAACCAGCCTGATCAACATGGTGAAATCTCATCTCTAGTAAAAAAAAAAATTCAAAATTAGCTGGGCGGGGTGGTGCACACCTGTAATCCCAGCTATGTGGGAGGCTGAGGCAGAATTGCTTGAACCCAGAAGGTGGAAGTTGCAGTGAGCTGAGATCGTGCCATTGCACTCCAGCCTGGGCAACAAGAGCGGAACTCCGTCTCAAAAAAAAATAAATAAATACAAATAAAACCATCAGATATTGTGAGAACTCACTCACTATCATGAGAACAGTGGCACAGGGGTAACTGCCCCCATGATTGAATTACCTACCATTGGGTTCCTCCCACGACATGTGGAGATTATGGGACTACAATTCAAGATGAGATTTGGGTGAGGACACAGCCAAACCACATCATTCCACCTATGGCCCCTCCTGAATCTCATATCCTCATGTATCAAAACAAGATCATGCCTTTCCAACAGTCCTCCAAAGTCTTAGCTCATTCCAGCATTAACCCAAAAGTCCAAGTCCAAAGTCTCATCTGAGACAAGGCAAGACCCTTCCACTTATGAGCCTGTAAAATCAAAAGCAAGTTAGTTACTTCCTAGATACAATGGGGGTACAGGCATTGGGTAAATATACCCTTTCCAAATGGAAGAAATTGGCCAAAACAAAGGAGCAATAGTCCCCATGCAAGCCCAAAATCCATTACAGCAGTCATCAAACCTTAAAGTTCCAAAATGATTTCCTTTGTCTGACTTGATGTCTCACTTCCAGGTCACACTGATGCAAGAGGTGGGCTCCCACAACCTTGGGCAGCTCCACCCCTGTGGTTTTACAGGGTACAGCCCCACTCTCAGCTGCTTTCACAGCTGGTTTTAACTGTCTGCGGCTTATCCAGGCATATGGTGCAAGCTGTCAGTGAATCTACCACTCTGGGGTCTGGAGGACAACGGCCCTCTTCTCACAGCTCCACTAGGCAGTGTCCCAGTGGGGACTCTGTGGGGGCCCCATATTTCCCTTCTGCACTGCCCTAGCAGAGATTCTCCATGAGGGCTCCACCCCTACAGCCAACTAATGCCTGGACATCAAGGCATTTCCATACATCCTCTGAAATCTAGGCGGAGGTCCCCAAACTTCAATCCTTGACTTCTGCACACTCACAGGCCCAACATCATGTGTTAGCTGCCAAGGCTTGGGGCTTGCACCCTCTGAAATAACAGCCTGAGCTGTACCTTGGCCCCTTTTAGCCACAGACGGAGTTGAAGTAGCTGAGACTAAGGACACCATGTCCCAGGGTGAACATATCCCCAGGCTGCACAGAGCAGGAGGGGCCTGGGCCAGGCTCAGGAAATGGTTTTTCCTTCCTTGGCCTCCAGGCCTGTGATGGGAGGGGCTGCCATGAAGGTCTCTGACATGCCCTAGAGACATTTTCCCCACTAGCCGAATGATTAGCATTTGTCTCCTTATTACTTATGCAAGTTTCTATAGCCAGCTTGAATTTCTCCCCAGAAAATGGGCTTTTCTTTTCTACTGCATCATCAGGCTGCAAATTTTCTAAACTTTTATGCTCTGCTTCCCTTTTAAATATAAGTTCCAAATCCAAACCATGTCTTTGTGAATGCATAAAACTAAATGCTTTTAAGAGCACCCAAGCCACCTCTTCAATGCTTTGCCACTTAGAAACCTCTTCCATTAAATACCCTAAATCATCTCTCTTAAGTTCAAAGTTCCACAGATCTCTAGTGCAGGGGCAATATGCTGCCAGTCTCTTTGCTAAAGCATAGCAATAATCACCTTTATTCCAGTTCCCAACAAGTTCCTCATCTCCAACTGAGACCACTTCAGCCTGGACTTCATTGTCCATATTATTATCAGCATTTTAGTTCCAAACTTTCCCACATCTTCCTGTCTTCTAAGTCCCCAAATCTCTAGGAATTTCCAAACCTTCCCACATTTTCCTTTCTTCTTCTGAGTCCTCCAAACTGTTCCAGCCCCTGCCTGTTACCCAGTTTCAAAGTCGCTTTCACATTTTTGGGTATCCTTATAGCAGTGCCCCACTAACTCCTGATACCAATTTGTTGTATTAGTTCATTCTCATACTGCTATAAGGACACACCCAAGACTGGGTGATTTATAAAGGAAAGAGGTTTAACTCACTCACAGTTCAGCATGGCTGGGAAGGCCTCAGGGAACTTAACAATCTTGGTGGAAGGGGAAGCGAACACATCCTTCTTCACATGGTGGCAGGAAGGAAAATGAGTTCTGAGCAAAGGGGGAAAAGCCCCTTATAAAACCATCAGATATCATGGGAACTCTCTATCACAAGATAAGGAGCATGAAGGTAACTGCCCCCATGATTCAATTACCTCCCACTGGATCCCTCCCATGACATGTGGGGATTATGGGAACTACAATTCAAGATGAGATTTAGGAAAGGACACAGCCAAACCATATCAATATGGCTACAAATTTTCTTATTGGTAATCCAAAAATGATGACCAGACCTTACAATCACTACTGCCTTAGATTCAATAAAATAAGTGTAATTTACTCATTCCATGAATATTGTTTAAGTATTTACTGCATACGTAAGTCACTGTGCCAGGTTTTGGGGACACAATGATGAACTAGAGAATTGAAGCTTATGCCGTAGTTCAGAGGGATGAGCAATAAACAAATGGAAACTGATAGTTTAGTGGGTACTTTTACTTTAGAAAAGGCCTTTGTAAGGTGGTAACATTTGACGTAAGATCTGAATGATGAGAAAGTGCCTAAAGATTTGGGCTAGAACATTCCAGGAAGAAACAACAGTAAATTCATGGGCCTTGAAGGAGGAACAAACTTACAATATTGGAAGAACCACTTAACCAGGGGTTAGAGAATCTGGTGGGGACTATATCATTCAGGGCCTTGAAGAACACAGTAAAAGAGTTTGGATTTATGTTAAATACAATTGGATTTCATTGGGATTGAGTTTTAGTTAAATTATAAATATTCTGTTGCTCTACCCTTCCCTCTATTAACTGACTCCCAGAGCTACAATGTTAGATGGTTACTTTTGGTGCAGCAGTTTAGCATGTCCACATAATTATCCCAGTAAGTGCAATGTTAACATTTTAAAGGGAAGCATTATACAAAGCTTTTTGCATTCTTATTTAAATTCTAACATCTGATTACATTAGTGGTATTATTATATTATTCTTATTTATATAATGCACTTTAACTGTTTAGAGGCTGGTTAAAGAATAAGTTTTGGGTCATAGGCCTATAGAACCAGATCTTAATTATTTACATTACTTCTTATGGAAATAATTCTTCTTTATGAATGTTTTTGCTCTAGAAGTATTATTTCTGTTCTGAAACCTTGGATGTGGACCCCTTTACCATCCACTATTATCATAATTTTATCTTATTTATTTAATTAAATATTTTTTAAGACCGTGTCTCACTCTGTTGCCCAGGCTGAAGTGCAATAGCATGATTATGACTCACTGCAGCCATGACCTCCCAGGCTTAAGCAATCTTCCCATCTCAGCCTCCTGAATAGCTGGGACCACACACGCATCACCACGCGTGGCTAATTTTTAATTTTTTTGTAAAGACGGGGGTTCGCCACATTGCCCAGGCTGGTCTAGAACTCCTGAGCTCAAGTGATCCTCCCATCT
>NW_012106919.1:4083641-4134353 GCF_000951045.1 Mandrillus leucophaeus | reverse complement strand
TGTCTTTGTGAATGCATAAAACTAAATGCTTTTAAGAGCACCCAAGCCACCTCTTCAATGCTTTGCCACTTAGAAACCTCTTCCATTAAATACCCTAAATCATCTCTCTTAAGTTCAAAGTTCCACAGATCTCTAGTGCAGGGGCAATATGCTGCCAGTCTCTTTGCTAAAGCATAGCAATAATCACCTTTATTCCAGTTCCCAACAAGTTCCTCATCTCCAACTGAGACCACTTCAGCCTGGACTTCATTGTCCATATTATTATCAGCATTTTAGTTCCAAACTTTCCCACATCTTCCTGTCTTCTAAGTCCCCAAATCTCTAGGAATTTCCAAACCTTCCCACATTTTCCTTTCTTCTTCTGAGTCCTCCAAACTGTTCCAGCCCCTGCCTGTTACCCAGTTTCAAAGTCGCTTTCACATTTTTGGGTATCCTTATAGCAGTGCCCCACTAACTCCTGATACCAATTTGTTGTATTAGTTCATTCTCATACTGCTATAAGGACACACCCAAGACTGGGTGATTTATAAAGGAAAGAGGTTTAACTCACTCACAGTTCAGCATGGCTGGGAAGGCCTCAGGGAACTTAACAATCTTGGTGGAAGGGGAAGCGAACACATCCTTCTTCACATGGTGGCAGGAAGGAAAATGAGTTCTGAGCAAAGGGGGAAAAGCCCCTTATAAAACCATCAGATATCATGGGAACTCTCTATCACAAGATAAGGAGCATGAAGGTAACTGCCCCCATGATTCAATTACCTCCCACTGGATCCCTCCCATGACATGTGGGGATTATGGGAACTACAATTCAAGATGAGATTTAGGAAAGGACACAGCCAAACCATATCAATATGGCTACAAATTTTCTTATTGGTAATCCAAAAATGATGACCAGACCTTACAATCACTACTGCCTTAGATTCAATAAAATAAGTGTAATTTACTCATTCCATGAATATTGTTTAAGTATTTACTGCATACGTAAGTCACTGTGCCAGGTTTTGGGGACACAATGATGAACTAGAGAATTGAAGCTTATGCCGTAGTTCAGAGGGATGAGCAATAAACAAATGGAAACTGATAGTTTAGTGGGTACTTTTACTTTAGAAAAGGCCTTTGTAAGGTGGTAACATTTGACGTAAGATCTGAATGATGAGAAAGTGCCTAAAGATTTGGGCTAGAACATTCCAGGAAGAAACAACAGTAAATTCATGGGCCTTGAAGGAGGAACAAACTTACAATATTGGAAGAACCACTTAACCAGGGGTTAGAGAATCTGGTGGGGACTATATCATTCAGGGCCTTGAAGAACACAGTAAAAGAGTTTGGATTTATGTTAAATACAATTGGATTTCATTGGGATTGAGTTTTAGTTAAATTATAAATATTCTGTTGCTCTACCCTTCCCTCTATTAACTGACTCCCAGAGCTACAATGTTAGATGGTTACTTTTGGTGCAGCAGTTTAGCATGTCCACATAATTATCCCAGTAAGTGCAATGTTAACATTTTAAAGGGAAGCATTATACAAAGCTTTTTGCATTCTTATTTAAATTCTAACATCTGATTACATTAGTGGTATTATTATATTATTCTTATTTATATAATGCACTTTAACTGTTTAGAGGCTGGTTAAAGAATAAGTTTTGGGTCATAGGCCTATAGAACCAGATCTTAATTATTTACATTACTTCTTATGGAAATAATTCTTCTTTATGAATGTTTTTGCTCTAGAAGTATTATTTCTGTTCTGAAACCTTGGATGTGGACCCCTTTACCATCCACTATTATCATAATTTTATCTTATTTATTTAATTAAATATTTTTTAAGACCGTGTCTCACTCTGTTGCCCAGGCTGAAGTGCAATAGCATGATTATGACTCACTGCAGCCATGACCTCCCAGGCTTAAGCAATCTTCCCATCTCAGCCTCCTGAATAGCTGGGACCACACACGCATCACCACGCGTGGCTAATTTTTAATTTTTTTGTAAAGACGGGGGTTCGCCACATTGCCCAGGCTGGTCTAGAACTCCTGAGCTCAAGTGATCCTCCCATCTCGGCTTCTAAAGTCTGGGATTACAGTTGTGAGCCACCGTGCCCAGCCTATCATAATTTTAAAAAAGAAGATCCTCTTTAGTTTTTCTAAACAGGGAGGACATGTCAGAATAAAAACAACTCTTAAAACCTAGAATAAATGTAGCCTTATTTAATTTTTTAAAACAGCTCTACATTGACTGAATTTTTCTCATTTGACAGAGAAATGACAAAAATCTCACCCACCACTGCTCAAGAAAACCTTGCAAACTGTAAGAAATGTTTACTTTTGATTCTAAAGTAGACTTCAGAGATAATGTGCTTATTTATTATTGTAGAGGGAAAAAAAGCACACAACCGTTATCAATTTCATTGTCTAAGTAAGAGTAGAAAAGTATGATGAATAACTAAAAATAATTTCTGAAATTTTTTTTCTGATGGTTCCTTAACAGACTATCTTCCCAAAATCCATGTCACCCTGTTGCATAGGAGATGGTTTTCCAGTGATTTAACAAGTTTCTGATTTAATTAAAAAAAAATAAAAAGATAACCACAATTTTTCAGTTTTTGATTTGACTTCAAAATTCATCTGAAAAAAAATCATTATGTAGTGATCTAACAATGAAACCTACCTCTATTTATGGGTTTTACTTGTAGAAAGAGTAAATCATTTTCACTTGTGATTTACATCAAATTGCTCCACCTGTTACTTTCTTTAATGCATTAGAAGCTAAAGTGTATATTTCTGGGTTTATACAGATTTGCATTTTGTGTTAAATGTAAATCGATATTAATTTTGGAACAAGGAGGAATTTAAAGGAATTTAAAGGCAATTGTGATATATTCAGAATGACGATGATGAAATGATCATATAATTAAAGAAGGTTTTCAGAAGTTATGTGTAATGGTAGAAATCAAGGCTTTATCCTTTCTTATTAACAGTAATTGTTTTGATAGAATTTAGTGAGACTTTTTTTTTTACATTTTCTATTGCTGTGATATTTGAGAATGTATGCTAAAAGTAGAATTACCTAATTGCCTAATTAGTTTCACATGACCTCATATCTAGTGCAAGAGCCTGGTACAGTTTCTCTATAACATTTGATTAGAATACACAGACCAGCTGTATTGCAGGAAGGGGAGATCTTGATTTAAGAACTGAGTGAAGTAAAAAAAACAGCTAGTTTGAAATATTTACATTCTGGGCCAGGCGTAGTGGCTCATGCCTGTAATCCCAGCACTCTGGGAGGCCGAGGTGGGCGAATCACCTGAGGCAGAGAGTTGTAGACCAGCCTGACCAACATGGAGAAACTCCATCTCTACTAAAAATGCAAAATTAGGTCTGGTACGGTGGCTCACGCCTGTAATCCCAGCACTTTGGGAGGCCAAGGCGGGTGGATCACGAGATCTGGAGCTCAAGACTAGCCTGACCAACATGGTGAAACCGCGTCTCTACTAAAAATACAAAAATTAGCTGGGTGTAGTGGTGTGCGCCTGTAATCCCAGCTACTCAGGAGTCTGAGGCAGGAGAATTGCTTGAACCCAGAAGGCGGAGGTTGCAGTGAGCCAAGATCATGCCATCACACTCCAGCCTAGGCAACAAGAGTGAAACTCCATCTGAAAAAAAAAAAAAGTTTACATTCTGTACTTTCCCAGAAATACATTCCAATCTCTAACAATTTATCATACTGTTGTCCAGTGCTATTTATTCAACAAACTTTTGAGAGTTGTCGAGACCAGGCACTGTCAGCAACTAGGGATGCAAAGATGAATGTCATAAGCTCTGTGCTGGAGTATTACTACCTACTAAAAACTAATAATTACAATAGAGTGAGCTATGAAAGCATTGAAAATGAAGCAAATATTTGTGCTTAGGAAAGCGTGGAAAGGCATCAGAGAGAGCAAAGGGGCACTTTTGAGGTGTTATTCATGGGACCGGACACCAGCAACAAAGGTGGAGAGAAATTTTTAAACAGAAATGGGACACGGCCTCCTCTTAGAATTCAAGAGGTTTGAATTGAAGGTTATCTTTCCTTCATTGCACTTATTCCAGTGTGTACGTTTGGATTTATTTTTGTGATCATTAATGATGCTAGACTAAAAGTTCCTTGAGGACAAGACTATATCCGATTTTCTTTACAACTGTACACTTCCCAGTGATTACACATACAACATGTCAAATAAATGTGTTGTAAGCAAAAAGTGGGTAGGAGAGTACTCAGGAGACTGGCTGCTCATTATTTATCCAATACTGTCAAGTGAGAGAGCCAGTGAATCTGTGAAAATAGAAGCACTGAATCTGGGAAAAGCATTCCTCTCACCAGAGGAGCATGCTGTACTGTCTGACAGGGGATAATCCATTGAACTTCCTGTGGTCATAATTACCCATTTTCCTCCTTCCCTCTTCCCCCATTGGATGAATCATCTCTTTGCTCTTATTTCAACCTTTTAATTACTGATTCACCTTCTTTGATTACCTGACACAACAGGAATATCTTTGGTAACTTGAAAGGTCAGTTGACTGAATTTGTTTCATTTTGTTTAGTGATTATGCAGCCTTGCTCACTCTTGTGCATCTGTTGCAATGTTGTTCGTGGAAAACAAAGGTCTCATTTAGATTTCCAAATTACCTTGCTAAAAAACTGACTCTATACTAATGAAATTCGTCTAATGCAGTAGATGTAAAAAAGAATGCTTGCACTATGAGAAGAAACGAGTGTGAGGCCCTTCCGGATTTTTGCTGCGAAAAGATAAATCATTTTTTATGACTCCTGGATATGCCCTCAGAATTGTTCGCCTTCAAAGTTTACCCCATTATTGTGGGCTAAAACGTATTCAAACGCTCAAAGACTAGAGACGCCTAAAGCTACCCGCCACCCGTAGTGTCCAGGAGGAGTCAGTAAACACCCAGATTGCTTCCCGCATCACACCCAAGAAGGAATGTAAGGGAATGCAGCCACCATGTTGGTTGTGGTTAAGTGCAGCAAACTGCTTGGCGTCACTCAGCCCTGCTGCGCAAGCGTATTGAGAGTACGCTTCACTCCGCCCCTTCTCGTGCACGAGCTCGGAGCGCGCAACTCTCGCGAGAGAAGCGAGATTTATTCCTACGTACCGGGCCGTGCTGCTTATGGCGGCGCTGGAGAGGGGGCGCTGAGCTGTTGGGGTGAGTACGACCTCAGGGTCCAACTGGGGGTAGCAAAAACCCAGGGGAAGGGCTGAGAATAAGACCAAGGCTAAGGGGAAAGCTTTCTGAGTCAAGGTGGGCACTCGTAGAGCTCTAGGTGGGGAAGAATGCACCCCAGTTCCCTGCCCTGAGCTTTTTCATACGTCTCCCGTTCAACTGCCTGGGCCTCACGTCAGGTCGCAGAGCTGAAACCAGGAGTCGAGGCCAGCCGGCTGCGCGTTTTGGTAGTGGTGGTGGTGACTAAAGTGGGGGGAGGGAGCGAAAATGGAGGCTCCGACCGCAGCCAAGATGGAGGCATAGGGTGCGGGGCTCGGGCGCGGAGGCTGCTGGGAGCTGTAGTCTGGCGGCTTCCCCATCTGCCGCTTGGCTGGGGAAATGGGAACTACATGTCCCGGCGGGCGGGGCGAGGGGGTGGTGGCGCGGTCCTTTGTGTGAGGTTGGAAGAGCCTGAGACCGAGAAGAGGGGCCTGCTTTGACTCTGGACCCTATAGTTTGCTGGCCGTTACCTGCTTGGGAATCTGACTACCGGTACTAGAGCGCAGTGCGGCAGTGGCGCCTTCTTTGTGTATAGACTGAGACCCCGCTCCATCTAGATATTTAGGGGTAGTGCTTAAAGACAGCTTTCCCCAGCCACATCTGGTACAGCAGCGTGGCGGAATTGACATCGTTACTCCAGTCACCTAGAGCAGGGTCTCAGCACCCAACCTTCCCCGCATTGTCTCCCCTTCGGCTTCTTGGGAAAGGGAACCAGTCCCTAATCTTTTAGGCACGTGGCTCCCACCCCTCTATCTTGAGGAAAGGGCGTGCGCCTTGAAAGCTCAGTAGTGTCCTCCCTTCCACCTCCTCTAGCTCTGATGGTGCCAGCGCCTGGCCCACATTGTGCAATGAACTGCCTGGCTTCGTCATTGTATGTAGAATTTTTTGAAGTTCCCCCGTGGGAGACAGCTTCAAATTTTTACCATGATGTTTTATCAATACGAAATCTTAGTGCCAAGGTTCTTTTGCTTTAAGGTTTTCCCTTAGAAACACCCAGATGGCGGCCGTCTTGTTTAACTCACAGGTGAAGCAGAGAACACTCCCTGAAACAGGCTTCAATCTGCAAAGAAAATCTGAACGTTGTTAGGCAAGTTAATTTTCGTGTTTTGCACCTTAAATGAGTAAAAGAATGTGGCGCTCTTTAAACAGTTGGGAGGCAGGGCGGAGAGGGAGAATGCTCAAAGGCACTGTGGTAGTTAAATCTTTTTGAGAGGCTTAAATTTTCATCAGGCTGGTATGAGCTGGCAGTTCTCAGCCACTGCTACTAACCTACTTTTTTAAAATGTAGGTTTCAAATTGTAACCCACAAATACAAGCTACACTTTTCTAAAATGCTGAGTAATTTTCATTTTGAGTAAAGGCAAACATTCTTGATACTACATTGAGGGGCACTGTAATACATACCTTGATTTTATTTTGGTATTGATATCCAATAATGTATATCCTTGGTGTGGGTAAGGAGGGGGTTTGTATACTTGAATAGGCATATACCTGAGTCATAAAACCTAGATAAATATTGGGCTTTCTTTTTGTTTCGTTTTAGCCCTGGGACTAAAATAAAAGAGAAGCTAATAGTTTGGTTTTGCAGCTGTTCTGGATGTTTACCATCGAGATGAGTATTTATAGCAGCTGAGTTGAAAACTAAAGTATTTGAGGCACAGAAGATAGGTTTTCTTTTTTTGTGAGTAAGTTCTGACTTAAGTATGACCTTTAGCGAGTGTGGGTGAAAATCTGGTGAAGTCCTAGCAAATCAAAATTGAAAGTGTGAAAGCTGATGTGCAGTCCGGCTTTATCCCCTACCCTTATTTTTCCCTCCCCCCCGCGAAGACACATCGTGTAGGGCCATCGATTTTTGTTTTATACAAACAAAATGCTAAAATATCAAATTATGCTGGAGTATATACATAACATTTAGTGTTCCAATGTTTTTTATTGTAGAGTTCAGTGGCACTAAGTCTATTGAAACTGTTGTGAGAGCCATACTTTCGACAAGGTAGTTAAAACATGGAAATTTTGGACCGATGTTCTCTTGGACAGATTTTTGAGGAATTGCATTTCAGGACTGTATTGCAAAATGAGATAAATATCTTGATCTTGTTAAACACAAAGAATTGATGTGCTTTCTTCTTAGCTTTGTCTTTGCAGAAAACAGAAGAGGAAGCACTTTGAGATCTATTTTGTAAGCTTTAATAGCTAGACTGTCTTAAGTGGTGAAACTACTATGGGTGAGAGTGACTTGCTGTTAAACCCTTCTGCCCAGTCAGGATTTTAAAAATTCCTTTGTTTTGATATTAGAATGTTTTCCACTTGCATGTGTGGGTACCTAGTTAAAAAGAACACAAAACTTTTTAATATTTTAATGTCCTTTTATGCTGAGGTAAAACTGTGTGACTGAAAATTATCAGTTGCCATATGTTGCACATGTAAGCTATCCGTTGATTTGCAGCTACAATCAGTACCTAACCAGTTATTTGCATTTCTGTTTCTCCAGTTTAGTAACAACAAGCTTCTGTGCTAGATACTGCCTACTTTTATTAGTGAAAATCTTTGCTCAAGACCCTTACATTTACTTCCTGTTGCTAATTGGCACAATAGTGCTTTTTTAGACCCCTGCTCAGTTTATACCTACTCTGTGGAACATGGTAGCTGCCAGCCACGTGTGGCTGTTGTGCACTTGAAGTGTGGCTAGTTTGAATTGAAATGTGCTGTGATTGTATAATAACATTGGATTTCAAGGAATGTAAAAGTGTCAATTTTTTACATTGATTCTGTAGAGAATAACATTTTGGATATAATTGGTTAACTAAGATATTTAATTAAAATTCCTTCTGTTTCTTTTGACTGTAATATGGTTACTAGAATTAAAATTACACATGTGGTTTGCACTGTATTTCTGTTGGACACTGCTGGTCTGTGTTGTTTTCTGATGTGTCTAGAGTGTTTCTTCAGCATCTTCCCACACTACCATTTGTCCTGCTTAAAAGTATTAGACTTCTGGGTGTATGTATAAGCAGTTAAGTGATAGATAGTTTTAAATATCTCAGTAGCTGTTTAGATAATTAATCCAGCACAGTTGTTACTACTAAACAGATACAAAAAGATAGCTGAGTCGGTTTGAGTTTATTTTTTTACTCAACAGGTGACTTAGGTTGGTTAATTATCTAGACTTTATCATTTACCTTAGATCCTAAAGTGAAAATGAATTAAGACCTATTAAGCACTTCAGTTATAAACTGTGGTGCTCAATGAAATGTCAGGCAATAGAGAAACTTTTCAGTCCTATGCTACCTATTTGGGTCTTTGTTTTTCCCGCCTAAAAGAAGATACTGCCTGAAGGAAGTGGGTTAGGTGAGCAGACTTTTGTAGACTGGCTTAGCCTTTTATTAACTTTTCCCAAAGTCAGTGCTGCCCATACTTTCAAAATAATTTGTCAAAATAATAAACTAGGTAGTGTGATACATTTTAGATGGATTACTTACCACATAAATGTGTTAGTTTAACCTCTTGATTTAGTGCCTACTATGTCATGGCTTATGCTAGGCCTTTGAGGTAAAACAGCCAACTGAGGAAGACATGAAATAAAACAGGTGGTGGCCAGGTGGGGTGACTCGCACCTGTAATCCCAGCACTTTGGGAGTCTGAGGCGGGTGGGTCACTTGAGGTCAGTTTGAGACCAGCCTGGCCAACATGGTGAAACCCTCTCTGCTAAAAATGCAAAAATTAGCCAACCAGGCGTGGTGGTACACGCCTGTAATTCCAGCTACTCGGGAGGCTGAGGCAGGGAATCAACCCGAGAAGTGGAAATTGCAGTGATTAAGTAATACTACTATTTCCATGCTGAGCAAAGGGAAAAGGAGTTGATTACTTAGCACTCAGGGAGATTCTCAGATACACATTTAAATTGTTCACTAGTGTTTTTATTGGTACCCTATGGTGGGTTTGTGGGGGTGATTTTTTTGAGTCAGCGTCTCACTGTCGCCCAGGGAAGAGTGCAGTGGCACAATCAGCTCACTGCAGCCTCAAACTCCTGGACTTAAGCGATCCTCTTGCCTCAGCCTCCCGAGTAGCTGGGACTACAGGTGCGTGCCACCACACCCAGTGAATTTATTTTTTGTTTCTAAAATTGTTTGTAGAGACAGCGTCTCACCATGTTGCCCAGGCTGGTCTCAAGCAGTCCTCCCACCCCGTCCTGCCACAGTGCTGGGGATTACAAGCGAGAGCCACCGCCCCAGCCCAATACCCAGTGTTCCGTGTGACTTAAGTTTCAAGCTTTTAGGTGGATGGAGGAGATGCACTTACGTTCCTAGGGTTAAGGCAAAAGAGTTGGTTAGTAGCACCAATTAATGTTAATCTGGGCATGAGTGGATAGCCATTTATATTAAAATGCCTGAGCAATACCTTGAAGTTCTTCAGTAGGTGTTAATTTAATTGAAAAACATTTATTTAACTGCAGAAGTTGTGAAGATGTTAATTCGGCCAGTAAATTATTCATGACTGTTGGTGGGTTCGTTTGAGCTTTAGTAGCTCCTAATAGACCTCATTAGTGCCTAAGAATGGCCCTGCAATACTCCAGAGTTTCGGTTCCAGAAATCTTTTTGTGTTACTGTATCTTGGAATTGACAGTTCTTAATGTAATACAACAACCTAGACTGGATTAATCCAGTTCAAGTTTTTCAAGATAACTTGCTTTCTCCGTCTTGAGTTCTTTGGGTTCATTAATAGACCTAAAGTATTAAGATAAAACCAATATACACAGTCCGTATTTTTTAAAGAAGAGATTATTTCTTGATTGGATAATTAAAACTTCATACAATTAAAGGTGGTATAACTGTTTACACTTGAATTGTGGTGTCCTTTTGCTTATTAAGGATTAACTACCTTTTTCCTTTGGTTGTTTATGGCAGCACTGTATTAGGTGCTAAAGGAGGCTGTGATAAAGAAATTTGAGTTTACCTCTCAGAAATTTGAAATAGAATTGGAGGAACAAGATACATAAAAACATGAAGTAAACAAAGTACAGAAATTGCTTGGTACCACTTGCCGCAAATTGCTTGATGCAGGCAGTGGATGTTACTGCCCCATTCTTTAATAGGAATTAATGAGTCTGCTAGAATGGTCAAGAAAGGCTTTTTGTCACCTTGAAGATCACAACAGTATTTTTTTGTGGGAAGACCCATATAAACAAAGGTGGCTAGAATTCAGGAATTTCCCAAGAGTTGTGTTTAAGGATTAGGCAAGGTAATGGACTTCTGGGAGAACTGGAGCACAGTAGAGAGTATGAATGGGAGGTAGAATGGAGACACCTGGAATAGTAGTTCTTAATTTTGGTTGGAAGTCAGAAACACTTGGGGCAGATTTGTGGCTGGGGGATGGGGGGAGATAACAATGCCTGGCACCTAACCTAGTGTAGTTAAATTTAGAATCTTTGTATGGGACTCAGGCTTTGATTTTGTTTATTTTTGTTTGTTTGTTTAAGGTTGCTGGGGGCGGTGGATAGCCAGGATTAAAAACTTCCCATCTAGAGTGGTGGAAAAATAACTGAAGATGTTTGATAGGGGAGATGAGAAGTGAAATTGGAGGGTTTTTGTTTTGTTTTTTGAGACAAGGTTCTGATCTGTTGCCCAGGCTGGAGTGCTGTGTCTCTGTCCTGGTCTCTGCAGCCTTGACTTCCCAGTCCTCAGTAGCTGAGACTCCAGGCGTATACCACCATGCCTGGCTAATTTTTTGTATATTTAGTAGAGATGGGGTTTCTCCACGTTGCTCGGGCTGGTCTTGAGCTCCTGGGCTCAAGCAATCCTCCTGCCAAGGCCTCCCAAAGTGCTGGGATTACAGGCGTGAGCCAGCTCACCTGGCCAAAATTCAAGTTTTTTGATAGTCTGGTGGTGGTATGTGACAGAAAATGGAAAGTGTGTACACTGGAATTTGGCGGATATATTAGACACCTGAGCTAAAATACGTCATTTAGTAGGACAAGAGATGGATACAAACGATATGGTGAGGGAAATACTAACACAACTTGCAACATTGGGTATGGCGATGGAGAGGGGAAGAATCAAGATAGTTAAAGTGGCCCTACCTCAGACCAGTTATATTCCTCTGAGTGGGGGCTGGGCATAGGGGTTTTTTTTTTTTTTTTTTTTAAAGCTTCCCAAGTATTTGAGCACCATTACCCTCAGACATATATCTAGTCTGGGTAATAGAATGATATAAAGTTGAAAGATCAGACAAGTGTATGTAACATTTGATGTTTGAAGGAACAATATAAAGTCATGGGATGTTAGATAATAGAAAATGGCCAGATCAGCTATTATTGAGTTTTTATTTTGCATGTGAGGAAAGTGAAACCTAGAGAGATTAAATAACTTGTTCATGGTATTTACTAGTACCAGTGATTGAGGTTACGCTCTTCTGGTCTGAGCTGTTTCATCAGCTCTGATCTCTCACCTGATAATCATTCTTCTGGTGTTTTCAGATATATTATCCATTTCTCAGCATGTCCACCTTTTTCTTCTCCCTGTAGAAATAATTTTCGTTAACGCCATTTGGTTAACTTTGGATTCAGTGCAAAATAGTTGTTTATTTTATAGCTAATATAAAGCAGAAATGTAATTTTTACTGACAAATACATTTTATTTCTCTTCTATAGACATTTCTCATCTATTTACTGCAGCAGTGCAAATGAGATTTCTATTTGCTCACTAAGTCATCTCCTATAGGATTTCAAGACTTAATACCACTTTCATAAAAAACTAAGGCACTGTTTCCTGTTATATCAAGTTGAAATGCTTCATAATCTGGTTTCACTACACCTGTCACACTACATATCCTATTTCACTTCAGCCCAGTTCTCTGTTCTCCAGGCTAGCCTGTTGATTTTCCTCTGAAACAACAAGCCACACTGTTGCCACGGGCATTCATGCAGAAGATTTCATTGATGCCGGGCTTAGAAAATCATAGAATGCATGGTTGCTTCTCTCAAGAAACTTAGAATTTAGTGGCATATTTTAGCTTGACTTACGTGCTATTTCATGCCTAGAACACTCAGCTATTTGCCTGATTTTCCAGATTCAGTTCAAATTCCACTTATTTAAAAGCTTTCTCTATACTTGCCATGTTGCTTTGATGCACATGCAGTTCTGGATAAACAATAATATTTCTAGATAGTCTGTGACATAATAGATATCTAGATGCTAATTGAGCAAAATAATTTTTGGCGTTTTTGTCCTATACTCTGGTTTTTTTTCATGTATAAATCTTGTGTTCTCAGCAAGATTGTCTATGCCTTCATGGCAGGAACTTCTTTTATGTTTTCCACAGAGCTAGATCATTATAAAATACTTGCACTAAATTAAATATTATGCCATGTAACTGAGCTTATTTGGGGGAAGAGGTCAATAAAGACTATGGAATAATTTGAGGTCTTGGGTATGAGATACCAAAGGAGGTAGTTGTTAGTACTTGAGAGATTGCTCCAAATAACATCAAATGAGCATGCTTCCAGGTTTTCTGTATTACTTGCATGACCTATGATTCTAAGTTAATGAAATGAGTTCGTCCCTCTTCTCACCCACTGTCCCTGATTATTTTATATATGTTATACTTAATGTCTTCATTTTTTACCTCTAGTATGAAGTGTAACAGAACAGACTTTACCACCTGAAACTGCTGCTTCAAGTTCAGATCAGGCAAGGAACAAACCTCGTAACAACTAACAAGACCAAAGAAGAGTACACTTAAGTTGAAGACACAACACTTGATCTGAAACAAGAAGTTTGTGCCTACTCAACAGCTTTGAAAGAGCACTTCCCAACGCTGCTAGTAGTCTTTGTTTTCTTCAGTGCTGTACTGTGAGATTGCCCGGTACAGCAGCAGTTGTATTCTTTATTAGCTTGGTAGATCATTTTCTCTCGCTCTTTTTTTTAATACTAGCAACTTTCATCCTTTGAAACGTGTGCTGAAAAGAAGAATCAGCAAATACTACTGAAAGTGCAATATTCGATTATCACTGCGAGGTAGGTTTGTAATTTCCTATTAAGAATCAGTTCCATAATTCTGGATTTCCTGATTATTTGGTCAAATATAAAATCTTTATTTGTTCTTTTCTAAAGGTATTCAGAAGACAGTTTTTCTATTCTCAACTAGTGTGAAATATCAACACTATCTCTAGATAAGGACAGTGTTTATGGTCAAAACAGATTTTTCACACCAGATTATATTAATACATGCTGATCTCTCGACTTACTGGTCTCTTAGAGAAGCTCTGTCTGTACTATTTAGAAGTTAGGATTTCAAATAAGAATGCATTGCAGTCTTTCCACGAGGGTCTGTGAAACTTTGGTGATATTTGTTACTGACATCTGTTTCTCTCTCTTCAATGTTAGCTTCTTGAGGGAAGAACCTTGGTTTATATCCATACCTACATTTACAGTGCATATTTATGAATGGTATACAGTGCATATTTGTGAAAGAATGGTTGACATGCCTGCTGTATTGTTAGGCATTGCTAGTGCTGAAATATAATGAGTGAATAAGATATTAGTGGACCTGCAATACAGGACGATTTGTTACACAGGATCACAGTTTAATATAGGCTAAAAGATATTCGTAAAATATTAAGAATGTAACTGAAGCTGTTCCCTTGAAGGTAAGGAGGAGGGTAAAGAAAGCCTACAGAGAAAGGATATTTGAAGGTGAGTAGTACCTTGTTAAGAGGGAGAAGAGACATTGGTAGAGGTATAGAGACAACAGAATTAGCAGATTCAGGGAGACCTGAAAGCACATGGTATATATTAAGTTGTTCATTATGAACAAAGTAGAGAATACAATTTTGTGGGGAGAGTTACGAAAGGGAAGTTTGCTGGAGGCTTGGCCCAATACATTTGTCTTTATTCTCTAGGAGAGCCATCAGATGTCTGTAAGCAAAGGCTTAATGGGTTTTCCCCCCAAAAGTAAGATAGCTTTATTGCTTCACATTTTAAAGTAATATTCAGAAGTGTACCTTTAAAAGACAAATGGTGACACTTTTGAGGGAAAGGCTGAGGATGGGAAAATCTGTCAAAAGCAGTGGATCGAGTATAAGGAAGATAAAAGCTAAGGTTTAGGTAGAGAAAAAGGTAGATGCTGAATGTTCTGATGATAGAAGTGAGGACTTGGAGACCAGTTGATTCTGAAGGTAAATGTAGAGGGAATGACTTTATCAAATCCAGTTGTCCAAGCTAGAAACCATTGTTCATAGGAATAGGGAAGTTAGCGTAGTAACTTACTGATATTAAAATATATAGTGGAAATCTATTGAGGTCATTAGCAATCTGAAGTTGAAGGAAATACGCTAGTACAGAATATTAAACAGTGGTTAACTTTGAAGGTTGGCTTATGAAGAGCAATTTTCCTCTTTAATCTTTAGTTTCCAGATTTTCTAAAGTTAGTAGACATAAAGGAATTCAGAAAGAAGTCATCAGATTATAGGTAATAAAGGAAGAAGCACCAATGAAGAGAGCAAAGAAGTAGAAGTCAGGAAGAAGCACCAAAGATAATTTCAAGAAGTCAATGGTAAACATTTTTTTAAATGCTACAGAGGTCAAATAAAATGAAGAATGAAAGTAAGTTGTGCAGTTACAAAAGCTTCACTGCTATTTCAAGAAGCACTTAGGACTTTATTTCCAATTTATTGAAGGATTATGTAATAGTGTTGATGACCTTACTGTGCACTAGAATATTCCTTAACTAAAAACTAGTAATACTATCTATGTCTCATAAACAGACAGTTATTTAATTTTAAGGTAACTGTACCATTTAGTTTTTCTATTTGTTTCTTCTTACCTTAGCTGATTTTTAAAGAATAATTTTAGAGTTTTGGACTAGTTGTTATGGATTCCGTTGGATTAGCTAAGGAAGATTAACACAAATTGAAACCACAATTTTATGTTCTGAAGGATAAAAGATTAGATTTTTTTTTTTTTTTTTTTTTGAGACGAGTCTTGCTCTGTTGCCCAGGCTGGATTACAGGCGTGCATCACCACACCTGGCTGATTTTTTGTGTTTTTAGTAGAGACGGGGTTTCACCATGTTGGCCAGGCTGATCTCGAACTCCTGACCTTGTGAGCCACTGTGCCTGGCAAGATTAGATATTAAGGCTTTCATTTCATTGACGTGATTTATAGAAATAGATTTAAAGAAATGCTTTTTGTTTAGCGTAATCTTTGTATTCCGAATATTAGTTTACTACATGAACATTTTAATATATAAATGTATCCATAGCTGTCTAAAAATTACATGTTTACATAGTTACAAAGAAACCACAATTGGGATGAAGATTTTTAGCAGTAAAACATGGCCGTGGTTGTACAGTTGTGAAATAGTTCAGTGAAAGGGGACACACACCTAAGGAAACAGATTTGGTAATGCAATGGAACCCCCAGATTTTAAAGGGGGGTTTTGTAAAGTCAGTAAAAATAATACATAATTAGGAACAAATACATATGGAAGGGTAGAATTAGCCATAAAATGGCAAGAAAGAACAAGGACTGTAAAACATTTGTTTGACATGTGAAAATAGACCTGAATTGTTTGGTGAATGATTTGATCCAGGTAGTCTAAAGGTGACAGACAAGAGGAAAGCAAAACTAGAAAATTCCTGTCATGCTCCTAGTTTTTTTCTGCTGAATGCAATAATTTTCATACTTGAAACATAGCAAAGCAGAGAAAACCGAAGCCCCAGATGAGTGAGAAAGTAACAGGATTACTTGGCAGTTGCTAAGGTGCTAGTTACTAGGTGTGTGATAGTAGTCAAATAGAGACCTATGACAGAAACTGTCAGTGTCCTGATTTTTCAGTCAGATGTGGGAACTGTTGAGCTTACTTTTCATCTCTAGCAAAAACCCCAGAGCCAGTGAATAAAAAACTTGACAGAGTAGCTCATGATAGCATAATGGTCAGTATGGAGAAATGTTGGATGGATAACAATTAAAAGAGGTTAGTAAGAGACTGATTTTAGAGAAGTCTCCAGGTGTATGCTGCCAGATGCTATCCTTGCCCTGCTTTTTTCAGAGACCTAATAAGTAGTTATGTGAGTACCTGTGTGCTACGTAAGCACTTATTTTAGGCTTTTTACATGAAGCAACTCATTTAACTATCTCAACAACTGTGTGAGACAGGTATTAAGATAGGAGAATGAATGATTAAAAGATACACTACACAGAGTCTGATAATTTAAAATTAGTCACCAATTTGAAATACTAGATTAACCAACAGAAGGCATTTTAAAAGCATTAGGTTATAGTTTTTTATTTAGGAACAAATGATCCATTACAGAGGAACTGAAAGAAAACCTGATTTTGCTAATGTGATTTGTGAAGAAATGATGGGGATATTTTTTAGTTTTACAAAGTTATACATAAAACTTCAGTCTACAGAATCAAGGGGTGTAATCACTCAGTACCTTATATTGGTTGGGTATGTTAAGAATAGTCGTGAAATGCGCTTTAATGAGTAATTACTTAGAACCTATCCAGAAGACCGCAATTAGTATGAAAAATGGTTGTGTTAAGAAAATTGAAAGAAACAGTGGAAGTCAAGGGGAGGTATGTTTGAGAATACAGGGTGGTTTTCTAAAGATCTTATGGTGAAATAGGCTACCTTTTCTAAAGTAATTGTTTAACAATCAGTAGAAGCCAAGCAGACCAGATTAGTGGGGTAAAACAACTTAGATCTTGTAATAAATTACAAAGCATAGATTTCCACCCCCTCTCCCCAAAGGAACTTGGAAACCAGTTAGGTGCTCCCACTTTACTTTTGAGGACAAAATCCCAGAGATGTTAGAAGTACTTCAGAGTCAGGGCTGAAAGCCAGTCTTTTGACTTTTATGTTCTTCAGGGAACTTCAGTTTATTTCTTGGGTTAGAAATGAAGTTTAAATTTGACCTGAGATTTGTTCCAGTTTTGCTTTTATTAAAGGAGGACTAATTTTGTTAATGACTTCTTCGGTTTTAAAAGTAAATATGCAGAAAAGGGTAGAAGGTCTAAACTTTATGAGGCTGGAGATATTTGTTTGTTGTGTTACCTACTATATGAGTAGAACCTAAAATAGTGCTGATGCATTGTACGAACTCAATTGTGGTTGAATGAATAAGGCAGTGGTTAAGAATGGAGTCAGAACTGGATTCTGTTCCCACATTTGCCATTTTTAGCAGCGTGCCCTTAAGATGGCTAAGTGTTTTCTCATCTGTGAACATTAAAGTAGATTTTCTGGTCTTTAAATACATTTGAAATCATACTGTATAAATATCTGATGTTTCATTTCCTATTACAGAATAAGCATTTTCCACATATTCTTTCCAATGAGCACATAGCATTACATAAGTTGCAATGACGTCTTGAACCATAAAGTGTGTTAGACTTTAGGTTATTTCCAGGAATTTGCTACAAAAATATGTTTGTTAGAATACTTGTGCATAAAGCTTTTTTCACATTTCAGATTTCCCCAGGAGAGCTTTTCTGCAATGCAGTTGTTAAGAAAAGTATCTCCACATTTTGATACGTGTTGCTAAATTGCATTTCTAAATGTTGTACCAATTTACTACCATAAAAGTGTATGTGTTGTTCTTAGCTCACTTTTTCATTATTTTAAAATCTTATATCTTTGCTAATTTGGTATATGAAAGTATTAATTTGCTTTATCTGAATTTTTTTATTGCAAAAATTCAAAGGTTTTTTTATGTTTAATGTTTTGAGCTTTTGTGTTTAAAGTTTAATGATTGATTGATATTCAAGGATGATTTATTTACTCACTTAATCAGTAATTCAACATAGCACCTGCTCTGTGCCAGGCACTGTTAATCTAAAATCTAGGGATTTAGCTTTTAATAGAAAGTTATGCCCCTCAAGAAGCTTATATTCTGGTAATTTAATTATACTGATTTGCCTAGAATCTTCAATACTACTCTGGTGTATATACACTTTTCCCCCTAGGTTTGAGTATGAAAGCTTGTGCTTTTTCTATAATCAGGTATCAGTCCCTTGTGATTTTTTTTTTTTAATTGATTTCAAATCTAGAAAGTTCCTCCCTTGCAAAGATTTTACAAATATACACATCCGGGGGTGTGTGTGTGTGTGTGTGTGTTGTGTGTTTTGGGGTTTTTGTTTGTTTTATTGTCGTCGTTTTTGTTTTGAGACGGAGTCTCACTCTGTCACCCAGGCTGGAGTGCAGTGTCAGGATCATGACTTGACCTACCGGGCTCGGGTGATCCTCCCACCCCAGCCTCCTGAGTAGCTGGGACTATAGGCCTCCGGCTAATTTTGGCTAATTCTTATATTTTTTGTAGAGACAGCGTTTTGCCATGTGCCCAGGCTGGTCTCAAATTCCTGGGCTCAGGCAATCTGCTACCTCAGCCTCTCAAAGTGCTAGGATTACAAACATGAACCACTGAGCCTGGCTGGTTTTTAAATATTTTTTAAGACATTAAACTTGGTTCATTTGCATACATTTTTATATGCTGTTAGGCAAGCAACTAAATTGTGAATTTTGTTTTCCCCTGTTTGAAAAAGAAGCCAAGTAACATTTACCTATTGGGTCCTTCCTACCACCAGCTTTGTTAGTGTCTTTAATTTTTTATAAACAAGGATCTGTTAAATTACTTCCATTTGTGTTCTACTTTTATGTGTTGTTTTTGTGATAACTTCCATTTTGCTTGTTTTTTGGTGGTGCTGATGAAGAAATATTTGCAGTGCCATAAAAATATAGTTTAGCCAAATTATTAGGAATTCTTTGAAAAGTATTAACGTGTCACATGTGTTATATAAAGTTGTTTGAGTGGTGCGTTTCCCGTTGGAAAAATAAAATAAAGGCATCCTCCAAATGGATAAAGGCTAGGGAAAGAGAGCTCTAGTCAGCAAAGATTCTGGGAGAAGGGGACAGCTTTTTCAGCTGTTTTGTTATGCATATAAGGATGAGACGAGACCCAAACAGTAGAGCCCAGATTCCAGCAGTCTTGTTGGGGAGCAATTTAGAGTCTTAAAAGAAAACTAGCTTTGATGCTTTCTGATTCTGGTTCAGTCTCCCTTTGGGTGAGAAAAAGAGTATTTCTATCTCCTACCTGCAGAGATGTGTGGCAGGATTGGAGACTTGAGAATGGATTTTTTGCAGCTTTCAGGCATATATATTTCAGATAATATCATTGTGTTCTTGTTTAATGGTAATCAGAACTATAGTCCAAACATGAGGCCAGGTGCAATGGCTCACGCCTGTAATCCCATCACTTTGGGAGGCCCGGGGCGCCGGCGACGGGGGACGGATCTCTTGAGGTCAGGGGACGGATCTCTTGAGGTCAGGAGTTTGAGAACAACCTGGCCAACATGGTGAAAACCCGTCTCTACTAAAAATACAAAAATTGGCTGGGTTTGGTGGCGCATGCCTGTAGTCCCAGCTACTTGGGAGGCTGAGGCAGGGGGATCACTTGAACCCAGGAGGTAGGGGTTGCAGTGAGCCAAGATCGCACCACTGCACTCCAGGCTGGGTGACAGGACGAGGCTCCATCTCAAAAATAAATTACTTAATTAATTCAGCCTGGGTGACAGAGCAAGACTGTGTCTTCAAAAGTAAATAATTAAATAAACAAACATGAAAGAAGCACAGCTTGAAAGTCCCTCAGTGATCTAGAATAATGGTTCTCAAGGTAATTTTATACTGCTTGTCAATTAAAAACATGTATTGTCGATAAGTGTATATATTTATAAATTGTGTGATTACAATTTTGTGTCTGCATTGTAAAACATAGTGGTACAAATAAATAGGAAAAATGTGGAGTGAGGGATATTATATAAAAAGTTTACTTGTGCAGAAATGTTCTGTTCTTGCTAGAAATACTATGTTCTGGATTGCTGGTTTTTGAGTGTTTAATTTTAAAAAGCTTTATAATACCATGAATTAGTATCAAGGGGATCAACGTTTAGTGCATTGTATTGCAACTGATATAAATCCATATCATAGTCTTGATCTTAACTTTTTGGCATACTTGTCATATCTCGTTAGATGGTTTCTTAATGTGGAGGTTGAAGAACTAGTACTAGGAATAGAAATGTCAATTCCCATGCCCTTTACATGTGCTTGCCTTATCTTCCATCTGAGGTTCTTCTGCGGGAATCTTTCAACCATTTGTCTATTTGGGCTTTTTTTGTTTTTCTGGGTTGGAGTCTTGCTGTATTGCCCAGACTGGAGTGCAGTAGCACAATTTCGACTCACTGCAACCTCCACCTCCTGGGTTCAAGCAATTCTTGTGTCTCCACCTCCTGAGTAGCTGGGGCTGCAGACCCATGCCACCATGTCTGGCTAAATTTTGTATTTTTAGTAGAGACAGTCTTTTACCATGTTGGCCATGCTGGTCCCAAACTCCTGACCTCAAGTGATCTGCTCACCTCGGCCTCCCTGTGCTGTGATTACAGGTGTGAGCCACTGTACCCGGCCTCGTCTGTCTATTTGTGAAGGTAGTTTAGTTACACTGGATAACTAAATTTGTGTATTTCCTTATCGGCCATACTGGAATATAGCAAGAGCAAATGAGTGAGGACTTCACTGTCGGCCTCTTATGGAGTTCTCCACTCTTCCCTCAGAATACCTGAGTAATACATGATACCATCTGACATACCAACTCGGTGAAACCTAGACTATAAATACATAGTAAATATTTATAAAAGCTCATTTTTATCTCTGGGCAGAAAAATAGTCCCAATTATTCTACACCCCATTGGATTATCTGTGTGTAGTGTACTTTAGGGAGACTAGTGACTAAAAATGATAGGTTCTATTTAAAGTTGATTGGCATTGAAAAGAAACTGGACTGAATAGTCTCACTCCAACAACCATCAAGAGTCCTTGTGGCATTTTCAGAATTGTTGATATCGTCGTATGTTTTAATGGCTTAAAAAAAAAATACATTTCACCTTTTATAGTAATGTTAATTCTATATATTTCCTATGTCGATAGAAATCTGATTAATTATATTTTACTAAACCCGAGCTAAAAATATATAAAGGTTGACTGTGAAATGTGCACAAAATTGTTATTGATCATAGTTATCAACATTATGCTATGTTATAACAGCTGTTTGAGATGGAGAACGTTTTTACTGTGTCGTCAGATCCTCATCCCTCTCCTGCAGCCCCTCCTTCACTTTCTTTACCCTTATCTTCATCTTCTACCTCATCTGGGACTAAAAAACAAAAGAGGACCCCAACTTATCAGAGATCTGTAAGTCAGGAAAGCAGTCATTCTCAGCTTACCTTGCTTTGTGTTAAGAGCATGACCTAGGATTGCCACTCATTCTGGTTGAAATATCCTGCAGACTCACCTTCTAACTTCCCAAATCATTTTTTTTAACTTCAGTCTTGAAAGATAACCCAGTAGATGAGGGCCTTGCTCAAAGTATGTCCAAGAATCAGAAGCATTATTAACACCTTGGATCTTAATAAAGATGGAAAATCTCAAATCCCTATACGCACTGAGTCCGATTTTGTATTTTAACTTCTCATTTGAGAAGCCCTGGTTTAGAGCCAGATTTTCTTGGTTTGAATCTTCTATTTGACTTTGGCAAGTCATTTAACTTCTCTTGTCTGTTTTCTCATTGGTAAAATGAGGCTAATACAGTACTTTCTTTTGTAAAAGTTCAATGAGTTAATATATGTTAAACACAGAACAGTGGCTAGTGTAGAAGAATTAGAACGTAACCACCTACAGGTGTGGTGGCTTTAATTTACCTGATTTGACCACACATATCGTTGACTCCTACTTTTGTTTTATCTTTCTAGAATTTGTTACTCTTTTTTCCTAATGAAAATGTATCCTTTTTATTAATAATGTCCAATATCCCACTTAAATGGAAATACTGATTATAAATGAGATTTTCAATGAAAGGGTCTAAAACATAATTGTAATGATTTGGAAATGTCATTACTATGGTAAATTGTAGACCTAGGCTTTGCTAAGGATTTCGTCCTATTTTGTGCTTCACTTACAGTTTTTGTTGTTTTACTCAAAGAAAGGAAAATGGAACATCCAATGTGATAGTATTTTATGACCTAGGCAGATAACGTTATATTGCTTTTAAATAGCTCCTGTTTCACTAAAGAATGGGAAAGAAATGATAGTTAGATTTCATCAGTATGTGAAAAATGAAGGGTTTCTTTCAGGTAAAGATGTCTTTAAATGTACCTGTGAAATGATTCAGCATTTTTAAAATGGAAATGCTTTTGCTGTATTGTAGTTTTGTTGTCTCAGAAGTTTTCTAATACGCTATTTTGGATAGTCTTTCATTAAAGGACCTAAGCATGAATTACTCTGAGATTTTCTAGTTTAAGTATTGCATAGAAAGTTTATTTTATTGTGTTAATCTTTACTAACTTGAAATATGCCTTCCAAATGCATGACTTACTAAATTGTATTAAGGTATCAGCTGAAGTTTCAAAATAGTGTTACCAAATCTCTTAAGAGTCTTTGGTAGTTAGTGGTCACTGTCTCTTAATGTTAATTACCCTTGTTCTGAATTTGTTTTAGTAATTTTCAGTTTATGTAAAGGCAGCATTTACTGATGTAGTTGTCATATGTTAATAGTAAACCCCAGAAATTCTATTTTTGTCTGGTAAGTGGAAATTCTACCATAATTTGGGGCAGTTCCCCAATATAATAAATTGTTTCCTCTGAAATGTTTTCTTAGCTAAATTAATGCTGCATTAATAAAAGTCCATAATCTTCCTTTCATTTTACTTTTTTTTTGCCTTTTTATATGGAAGATTTAGTGACTTATTAACCAGACATAATATGCCATGGAGATAATGTGCAGATACGTATATATTCTTTTTGTTTTTAAAACAGATGAGCTTTGATCCAAACCTTCTCCACAACAATGGACATAATGGGTACCCTAATGGTACTTCAGCAGCACTGCGTGAAACTGGGGTTATTGAAAAACTGTTAACCTCTTACGGATTTATTCAGTGTTCAGAACGTCAAGCTAGACTTTTCTTCCACTGTTCACAGTATAATGGCAACCTGCAAGACTTAAAAGTAGGAGGTAATTTGTCAGTTCTCCTTTGTAAAAATGTAATCACAAAATTTGTCTTGCATATCAACTTGTTCATGAGTGTTTTTCAAAAAAATGTTTTATGTAAATAAAAACATTTTGGACTTTCAGTTGTGTTGTTTACTGAAGAATATCTGTATAAACCAACAGAATCCTTAAAAGATATATTTGTTTATATTTACAATAAATGCTTGGAAGATTTCTTTGTTCCCCCTAATGATGGCTGTTTACCTGTAAGATTTTAAGCCAGTAGGAATATTGAACTTTTATAATGTTATAGTGTTACTTATTATTATTCTATCAGGTACTATTTGGGGTAGTACCTGAAAAAAGTAATTCTTAGAATGTCACCTCTTAGATTATATGGAAATTCATTTTGGCTGACACCATACAAATTATTTCACAGGTCTGACATGGTGGCTCATGCCTGTATTCCCAGCAATTTAGAAAGCCAGGGCAAGCGGATTGCTTGAGCGCAGGAATTCAAGACCAGCTTGCAGCCTGGGCAACATGGCAAAACCCCATCTCTACAAAAAATACAAAAATTAGCTGGGGAAGATGGCTTGTGCCTGTAGTCCCAGCTACTAAGTAGACTGAGGTGGGAGGATCGCTTGAGTCCGGGAGGTAGAGGTTGCAGTGAGCCTAGATCGTGCCACTGTACTCCAGCTTGGGTGACAGGGAGACTCTGTCTCAAAAAAAAAAAAATCATTTTTATGTATTAAAGTGTTTGGCTTACTAAAGGACTGAAATTATGAGGCCTCTGTGCGTTTTTTAAAAACATGTTTGAGAAAAGAGTATAATAGCTAACAAGATGCATGCTATAGGAGCATTGTTTTGGTTAATCCTCATGGCAGTCCTGTTTGTTAAGAATTATTCTCCTTTTACATATGAGAAAACTGAGGTACAGAGGAGTTTAAAAAAAAAAACTTGCCAAAGGTTATGATTGTTAAGTAATCTCATTTTTAGTATGTGTAACTTCCATAAAAACTAAGATTAAGACATGGCTATCTTAGCCTAAGATGGTGGTTCTGAAACATTTTGTGTGTATCAGAATTACGTGGAAGGCTTGTTCAAACAGATTGCTATACTTGATCCCCAGAGTTTGTCTTTGGCTAGGACTAGAGTGAGGTCCAAGAATTTGCGTTTCTTTTAAGCTCCCAGGTGGTGTTAATGCTGGTCCAGGGACCACGCTTTGAAAACCACTGGTCTAAGGCGATTCAAATGCTATGTTTAGTTTGGAATCAATATATTGTTTTGCAAAAATTAGTTCAACAAATATAACACATTCTTTATTTTAGATGATGTTGAATTTGAAGTATCGTCGGACCGGCGGACTGGGAAACCCATTGCTGTTAAACTGGTGAAGATAAAACAAGAAATCCTCCCTGAAGAACGAATGAATGGACAAGTTAGTGACTTTGATGCTTTCTGTTTTTTTAGGGCCCTGCATTTGCATATCTTTCACATTAGAAAAGGAAGATTCTCCCCATCTCCTCAGTTTGCACGAAAGAGAGCTATAGTATATAAAGATTACTATTTTAAAATTAATCAAAAGCACTGGCATTTCTTGACCTGAAATAAAAATATGGTCAAGACTCAATTGGGTTTTTACATATAACCCTGAGTCAATGCTTACAGTCAATTTACATACTGTAAGTTTGAAACTTGGCAGCATGACATCCTCTTGTGGATCATATTAAAATGCATCCCTGTGTATAGTATAGAGGATATTAAAATTCAGTTTATATTGCACAGTGCTGCTCCTGAAATGATTAGCAATGGAAATTTTTTTTTTTTTGACTGGTAGGTTGTGTGCGCTGTTCCTCACAACTTAGAGAGTAAATCTCCAGCTGCCCCGGGTCAGAGTCCAACAGGGAGTGTATGCTACGAACGTAATGGGGTAAACTTGTGTATTTTTCTTAAACCTTTGCCTGATCCACCATGTGATCTATAAGCGTACTTTAAAATTCGAAATAGAAAACGTAAGCTGCAATTGTTAAAATCAGTTTTAAATTTGGTTTTTAAGAGGCTTCAAATGCAGCATAATCAAAAAATTTAAAAAGAAAAATTCCATAGGACTTCCAAGTGTCAGTTTGCCCAAGTATGACCTTAGTTAGAACATTAAGGTAAAATGTTCCTTTTAATCACTTTTTTGGGGGTTGTGGGGGGGATCTTTTTCTGGTTTCTTTTAAGCACTAACACCAGCTTTTTTTGTTTGGAATGCCTTATATAAAATTGGTTTTTTTGAAATGTAACTATAGTCTCTGGGCAAATGCTTCCACGTGTGTAAGCTTTTTGAAGTTGGATTGCTGCTCAGCTGTGGACTCGCAGAAGTCATCAGCACCGTGGAGGGGAAGTGTGTGTTTACATGAATAAAGTAACTTACTTGTCATAAAGCATTTAATTTTAAGAAATTTGGCTTAAAATGCCAGTATAAGAGGTTTTTAAGTAAGTAAATCACAGTATACAGTGAATATGCATCCTGCCAAAATAGTGATAATGATTTATTAATTCACAGGAAGTGTTTTATCTGACTTACACCCCTGAAGATGTCGAAGGGAATGTTCAGCTGGAAACTGGAGATAAAATAAACTTTGTAATTGATAACAATAAACAGTAAGTTCTTTTTTAAAAAAATTTTCTCACCTAAGTGTTTTGTGTGTGTTTTGTTTTCCTCCATTAAGAAATTTGAAGTGGATTTAAAACCTAACTTGGAAGTCTGGATAGTTTTCATGAACTTTCAGTTCATCAACTAATGATTTGAGGTCTGTGAATATTGTATTACAGCTATGATGTAGGATCTCAGAAATAGGAAGATGATAATTAAAACATTGTCAGGCATTTCAAGGACTTGTTCTAGAGATCAGTGAAGGTTTTTCAAAAAATAGTGCTTTGAGGTAAGTTTTAAGGGAGGGATATAGTCACTAGAGAGATGAGAAAAAAGAGCATTATGGATATAAGAAATGTCATGACATGTTTTGGGGAAATGGCCAAAAGTTTAGTCGAATTGGCCGGAAGGTAAAGTTTGAGCGTTCTTCTATGTAGGAATCTTTGTGGTATTTAAAACAAGGAAGTGTGATTGGTTTAGATCTTTGGAGGTGGTGGAAGTGGTAGACTTTTGAAAAGTGGGGATGCTGTTGACCAGAGGCAGTGATGTGAGTGAGAGTTAACGTGAAAGATGGCTAGCTAATATGGATAGACTAAGAGGATGGGGTGGAGGAGTCAAGTCATACTGAGAAGATACCATCATCAGTCTTAATTGATCAGATGAAGGTGGGATTGGAATTAAAGGGAGTTCCAAATACTGTTTTTCTGGCCTGGCCTACTGGGCAGATGGTACCATAAACTGGGCTAAGGAGACATAAGGAGAAAGTTCAGGGTGGGAAAAGAATCATACTTACTTTGGCAATTTTTGAGTGAGGTGTTTGTGACATCTGGGTAGAGATATCAAATCTACAGTTGCGTGTATAGGTCTGAGACTTAGACCTATAAGTCTAAGGTCTGTTTCCTGCCTATAGGGAAAGTATATAGAGCTGTAGAATTCATCAGCATACACAGTTAAGGAAAATGTAGTTAAGAAAGCTCAGGGAGAATATTTTTATCTTGGGATATGAGAGATGGGAGATGCAAGAGGAGAAGGAAATTAAAATAGGAAGTTGGAGAAAGTGCTAGTAACGTACTTTCCAGTAGCATGTGGAGGGAAAAGTCCTAAGAGCAGATAATCCTAAGGATTATCTGCCTTGAACCTTCTTTCTTTCTTGGCAAGTCTAGAAGGAATCAGATTGCATTGTAGGTATGGTTATTATTACAGTCTGAAGGCCTCAATTTATATAGTTGTTAATCTCAGAACAGCCTTACCTGGTAAGTTTCTTCATCTGTAAAATGAGGTATAAGTTCTCACAAAGTTCCTTGTCGACATTCGTACTGCTTTTAAATAGCAGACATTTAAATTCCCATCTGATTCTAAAGCCTTTTCACTGCAGTAAGTTACAAAAGCAGGTAGAATTTTTCTGGTGTCTTTGTTAGTCTGTAACTTTTTTTTAAATAAAAAACACATTTTGGGTTATTTGTCCATGAAAAATTAAGGGAAGTAATTGCTTGGTATATAGGTCTTCTCTTAAAACATTTAGACTAACAGTACCATTATGTCTTATATAGTCTATGTTATCTTAAAATTGAATTTATATCGCTGCTGCACAAAAATGAGGGCATAAAAGCAACATGTGGTGTCTCTAACTTGTTTCCATTCTCCAATGGCGGTGAATATCATTACTTTTAAAAGCATAGCAAGTTCTCTTAAAATCACTTCATTTGCTCAACTTTTATGGCTGTTTACTCAGAAATAATTGAGATAGCTACTAAGTTTAGCACTCACTGAAAATAGAGACCATCTCCTATTTATCTGTGTGTCACCAGTACCTTTTATAAAACTTTAGTATTCCCCATGTTTGGTAGCATTCGCTTTGTGGCTTTATTTCAGTTCTTTTGTTGAAATAGAAAAACAGTAGAACATCATGCACCCATGTGTAAGTTTGTAAAAACAAATCTTCCAACAACAGTCCTAGAGAAAGATGACCTATATATATATTTGCCAAATGTAGAAGGCTAAGGAGTTAAAGTCCTTTGCATATAAAGCCATATGAAAGTAATCAAATGTCATAAACCCTGTATTTATTCTTAGTGATGATAGAATTATTGAAGCCCCAGGAAACTAGTTTCTTTAAACTCATATCTAAGCAAGCCAATACATTTTTAACCCGTGTTTCATTCCTCCTCCCTGCAATTATTTTTTTTCTAGTACTGGTGCTGTAAGTGCTCGCAACATTATGCTGTTGAAAAAGAAACAAGCCCGCTGTCAGGGAGTAGTTTGTGCCATGAAGGTAAGTATTAAATTTGAGAATCTTGAGTTTTTCTTTGGCCATTTGAAGTGTTGTACTTCAAACTCCAGCCTTTTTTTTTTTTTTCTTTTTTATCTTTACCCTTTAAAAATATTTCACTGTTAGCCTCAAAAGTAGTCTCTTAAAATTCCTTGGTTGCTAATGCATTGTATTCTTTAAAATTGGCTGTTTAATTGATAATATTAGATTGTACCAAATTATACTATTGTGACTACAGTATAATTTTACAAAAATTATTGGTTTTAAGTTGTAATCCTAAATTTGTATAGAGTGGTAATAATGTTCTTGGTTTTTTGTTTTGCTTCAGGAGGCATTTGGCTTTATTGAAAGAGGTGATGTTGTAAAAGAGATATTCTTTCACTATAGTGAATTTAAGGGTGACTTAGAAACCTTACAGCCTGGTGATGATGTGGAATTCACAATCAAGGACAGAAATGTAAGATAGTTAACTTGATCTTTGGACTTTTAAGATCAGCGGTGGTTTATGTTTTTAAGAAACACTTAAAATTATGTGATTCTTCCTTCCCCTGTGCCCCCACCACCTCCAACCCCTTCTGATTTAGGGTAAAGAAGTTGCAACAGATGTCAGACTATTGCCTCAAGGAACAGTCATTTTTGAAGATATCAGCATTGAACATTTTGAAGGAACTGTAACCAAAGTTATCCCAAAAGTACCCAGTAAAAACCAGGTAAATAACCTTTTCCAGGAGAGTCCTATTTCGCCTCAGTAGTAATAGAATAATATGGTATGGTATACTGAAATTTTATCTTACTCAGTTAACATGATAGTGGAACAACTAAGTACCTCTTGTTATGTATAGTTAAACTAAAAGAGAAACCAGATTTACATCCCATAATATGGTTTTTGGTGTTTTGTAGTTTTTTTTGTTTTTTTTGTTTTTTTTTTTTTGGAGACAGAGTCTTGCTCTGTCGCCAGTCTGGAGTGCAGTGGCGCGATCTCAGCTCGTTACAGCCTCAACTCACTGCAATCTCCACCTCCCGGGTTCAAGCGATTCTCCTGCCTCAGGAGTTGACTCCAGGCACGCGCCACCACGCACAGCTAATTTTTGTTTTTTTTTAGTAGAGACGGGGTTTCACCCTGTTGGCAAGGATGGTCTCGATCTCTTGACCTTGTGATGCACCTACCTCGGCCTCCCAAAGTGCTGGGATTACAGGCATGAGCCACCTCACCCAGCCAAATATGTATTTTTTTTTTTTTTACTGGGTGATGAGAAAAGACCAAAGAAGAAAATGCTAATTAAATTGGAAAGCACCTGATTGGATTAGACTGCAGTTCAAGTGTACATTTGTTCCCTCTTCTGCCCCTGCCCCACCCCTCCAGTTTATTTGTGGGGAAGCTGAAGACACAAATGGTGTCATTGCTGGGAAAATTCCTTAAATAAAATTTTTTGGTACCAGAGTACAGGGTCTTAATAGCAGTGTTGTAATTTTATGGTTGACTCATGTGACCATAGACCATGAAGCTTTCACATTGGACTTATGTTGTCAACACCTTTTTTTGCTTCAGGAAACTATGTTAAAAATAACATGGGTTTACTATGTGTTCTTCTTGTTTGACTTAGAACTAGGAAGGATGAGAAATCTCCAGCTAAAATCGTTTTTCCTTCTCATCAGAATGACCCATTGCCAGGACGCATCAAAGTTGACTTTGTGATCCCTAAAGAACTTCCCTTTGGAGACAAAGATACGAAATCCAAGGTGACCCTGCTGGAAGGTGACCATGTTAGGTTTAATATTTCAACAGACCGACGTGACAAATTAGAACGAGCAACCAATATAGAAGTTCTGTCAAATACATTTCAGTTCACTAATGAAGCCCGAGAAATGGTAAGTGTTGGATATTCCTGGATGTGTATCTAATATGTGAAAGCCAATGTTACATTCAAGTTTATACTACTAAATTAAAAATGTTTTTAAGTTAAATGACCCTAATGGGCATTTACCTTGTTAAGGTGATTAAGAATCATACACATTTGATTAGTCTGGGTTATCTCTGGCAGTTATCTTGGAAATATATGTGAAAAAATTTTTGAATGGAAATCTGGACAGGATTACTAAGGTATTGTTAGAGTCAGTGATTCTCTGGCCCTTAATATGAAGAGTAAGAAAATTCAAGTTCATCATTGTAGAAAGTAGATTTTCCCAAACTATTTCCTAAGACATTTAATCAGTGATGGTTTCTGTTTATAGGAAACACAATTCTCCAATGTGGTCCAGGGAAGCCGAAAGATTGGACACCCATGATCTAGACACTAGATCACACATAAAATACACTTAACACCAATGATAGCTGATGAGCTTTTAAAAAAAAAAAAATCTTAGGCGTGGTGGCTCACACCTGTAATCCCAGCACTTTGGGAGGCCGAGGCAGGTGATCACTTGAAGTCAGGAGTTCAAGACCAGCCTGGCCAACATGGTAAAACCCCATCTCTACCAAAAATAGAAAAAGTCAGCCAGGTGTGGTGGTGGGCGCCTGTAATCCTGACTACTCAGGAGACTGAGACAGGAGAATTGCTTGAACCCGGGAGGCAGAGGTTGCAGTGAGCCAAGACTATGCCATTGCCCTCCAACGTGGGTGACAGAGGGAGACTCTGTCTCAAAAAAATAATCGCAAAAACATCTCATGTTTTAAGAAGGTTTAAGAATTTGTAGTGTTGGGCCATGTTCAGAGCTGTCCTAGGCCACAGTTTGGACAAGCTCGCAATTAAACCAGAGTCAAAAAGGTTTCATTTTGGCAGAACTTTGCAAATTGTTTTTAAAGAGTTTGTGTCTGGGAGTGGCATTATACCAACCAGAATTATTTCCCAAACATGTTTTATGAATTCACTTTCTCAGACATAATTTACATTTAGTTATGTTTGGGATCATACCATCTACACTGTAACTCAGTGTTGTCGGAACTGGGTACATTGAATGAAAATTTAAGTTTCTTGAGTTTTTTTTGATCCTTTGCCTTTGAAGAACTGATTGTATTTGACATAGTGTATTTAACTTTAAAAGTTTGTAAGTCTGAATGCGTGATTTTTTTTTTTTTTTTAACATTTTCAAAGGCAAGATCTGTTTTGCTTTACAGTATGGAAAATATAACTTGGCTACCATCAGGACACAGCAAGGATTAAATGTCAGAATATTGTTTAGGTCATATTTAAAACTTACAGAATTACTTCTGCAGAGAGCAAATATGTAGTATGTAATACAATAGCAGATTGATAATTTGTGTTCATTGTCTCATTAAACATGAGTACCTACCATGTTCCAGGTACTGTTGATACAATAGCCCTTACAAAGCTGATAATTTAGTAAGAAGGAAAAAAAAAAACAGGAGAAAAGATTTTGTATGTTTTATTCTTCAGATGTAATTTTAACTCTTTCCTGGGCCTAAACTCATGCAATTTTTGAGGTAGAAACTAGAGAATTGCCTTTGTCTACTTTGGAATTATGGTCTCTAAATTAGTGAAGTTTCTGGAAATTATATTGTCATTAGGTGTGGGCTTTTATGAAATACATTGTGTTCATGTGTTTACGTTCAAATGTGGTGATTTTTTCTAGTGCATATTTGCCAGGAAGTAGCAACTGGGGAGTCTTAGAAAATTGCTCAGGTTACTTTGTTGAAAGCAATGTGTTTGTACTTAAGTGAGAACAGTTCTAATGTGAATACAATATTTGTGTCACATCAGAGAAAATTCCTGATGAATTTAACTTGATGGTGGTTGTAAAGTTGAATGTTGCCTTACTTGACAAATTTCACAGCCAGTGAAAATATTATTTGGGTTTCAGGGTGTGATTGCTGCCATGAGAGATGGTTTTGGTTTCATCAAATGTGTGGATCGTGATGTTCGTATGTTCTTCCACTTCAGTGAAATTCTGGATGGGAACCAGCTCCATATTGCAGATGAAGTAGAGTTTACTGTGGTTCCTGTGAGTTGTTTTTGAGAAAACTTGGGAGGTGTTTCTTGATGCTTTCTTTTTCAATTGAAAGTTAATTTTGTTTTATCATTTTTTAGGATATGCTCTCTGCTCAAAGAAATCATGCTATTAGGATTAAAAAACTTCCCAAGGGCACGGTTTCGTTTCATTCCCATTCAGATCACCGTTTTCTGGGCACGGTAGAAAAAGAAGCCACTTTTTCCAACCCTAAAACCACTAGCCCAAATAAAGGCAAAGAGAAGGTAGGTTTTGCGTAATCCAAATTATTTTTGTAGCTCTTTATTCCTCTTCTGCTTTAACAGCACATAGTTAATGGAGCACATAGAATGAGCAGAGTTTGTCTCTTTCAGAATCCTCTGTCATATTAACAGTGAACTAAACAAAGTAAGGTTTCTTAACCTCAGGATTATTGACATTTTGGGATGAATGTTTCTTTACTGTGGGGAATGGGATGTTTAGCAGCATCTCTGGCCTCTACCCACTGGAAGTTGGTGTTCTAATCCCTTTTCCCTACCTCCCACTACGACAGCCAAAAATGTCTCCAGACATTGCCAAATGTCCCCTGGGAGGCAAACTCACTCCAGGTAGAGAACCAATTATATAAAATGATAGTACTGTCTTACAGGCAATTTAAAACTTTCAAAGTTGGGTATCCTCAGTTCACACATTTAAACTTCATTTATTGAAAAATCCCCTGAACAGGAAATATAAAGATGTCTGAGATGAATTCGCCTTTCAAGTTAATAACAAATTGAGAGAGTTTTATAGAAACAAGTAATTCATACAGAATATAAAATATTGCTATTGAAGGTCAGCGATAGTGCTCTGGTGAAAATTAACTGGTAGGGTATGGGATGGTTTCACTAATAGATGGAGACAGGAAAGAGCATTATTCACAGAGTAAAAGTACAGATGAGAAAAATTCAGGGTTTCTTTAGGAAGCAATGAGTAACTAGTCTGACAGGAATTTTTTGGGGGGTTTTGTGTATGGGTTTTTGTTGGTGAGGGAGGTTAGGAGGAATAAGGATGAAAAATCAGGATCCAGCTAGACTGAGAGGGTGTTGATTGCTTCTCTAAAGAATTTAGACCTTGTTGACGGGCACGGTGGCTCATGCCTGTAATCCCAGCACTTTAGGAGGCTGAGATGGGTGGATGACGAGGTCAGGAGATCGAGACCATCCTGGCTAACACGGTAAAACCCTGTCTCTACTAAAAATACAAAAATTAACCAGGCGCAGTGGTGCGTGCCTGTAATCCCAGCTACTTGGGAGGCTGAGGCAGGAGAATGGCGTGAACCCGGGAGGCGGAGCTTGCAGTGAGCTGAGATTCTGCCACTGCACTCCTGCCTGGGCGACTGAGCGAGACTCCGTCTCCAAAAATTAAAAAAAAAAATTTAGACCTTGTTCTGTACTTAAAGGAAAAGATCTCTTTTAGATAATGACATTAGGTATGTGCTTTGGGAGAGTAATGGCAGCAATATGAAGCCTAGATGGGATGGAGAAAGACAAAAGATGAAAAGGATTACTATGAAATTACTCGGGTAGTTAAGGTAGTCCTTGAACTAGGCACAGAGATAGTGGCTATAGACAAGTGAAGGTACATAAGAGATACTGGAAAGTCAGTCATGTTGTAATTTAATAATTACTATTAGGCAGAAAGAGCAAGGCTAGTATCTTGCTTATCACTTACTGTAGCTTGGGAAATTATTTTACCTCTGAGCTTCAGTTTTTAAGTTTCAAAAATGATTGTGTAATAGTTTAAAAAGCCCTCAAAATACCTAGCTCATAATAGGAATTTCACATGTGACAGATGATACTGTTAACAAAAATAAAAATAACTTCAGTTGGGGTTATTTTTAATAGCTCTGCTTCCCAAATGTGTCTGGCAAAACTGGCTTGATGAAGAGAGCTTTTGTGTGAGACTCTCCCTGCCGTTTTTGTTTTTTGGTTTTTTTTGTTAGTCCAACAACACCCTAGCGAGTAAATCCTCTGTCATCGTGCTTCTTACAGTATATAACATTTACCAGTTTATGAATCTCTCTGCTGCAGTGGACTCCCTCAGGGCAGGGATTCTCCTATCTCTAATATATTTGATGTATAGTATATTGTCAGCTCTTGACTGGATGTCGAAGTTGATGAGTTAAGAGCAAAAGGTGAACAGTAAACTTTTGAGTTTGGTTGTGGAAAAGTTGATGACTTTGGAGTCAGACCTGAATTCACTGACATTGTTCTTAACCAAACTCAAATCCTCTGGATTATTTTGTGCTGGGTTTTGTAACCTTGGTAAGGTTTACTTAATTCCTCAGATTTTCCCAATTTGTAAAATGAGGGAAAAGAGAAACTATGGAGATACTTTTGTACAAGATTAATTTGATAATACATAATACCTGGTAATGTTGTAAGTGGTCAGTAAATCTATAACAGTTATGGAAGGAGTGTGATTGGTAGAGGAAAATGAAGTGGTTTTGAATATGTCATAGTTTGTAATGAGGACTGGAGTTGAGGAAGGAAGTCAGGGCTAGAGTAGGGATGTGGGCATTATCTCCATAGAAATGTTGAAACCATAAAATCAGTATAATTTATGTAGTTGCTGTACACTGTCGTTACTTCACGTGTATGATTCAATATGACACACCTGAACTTTCTTAGAATTTTATTGTTTTTTATTTTTTTAGTCAAGTGCAGTAGTGAGAAGGGGGGAAAGAGTAGAACAAGGAAGTTCGATCTGTAACGGACTGAATAATCAAGATAACTCTCTACCTTCAGACCAGCACTTAGACTTTTTTAAGAGTTAATCATTCTTGCATGTAAGACGATTGAAATGTTGCTTCTCCTTGAAGTCTGGTATTAAAACAATTGTTGAAATACTGGTATGTCATAATTTTTAATCACCTACTTTATATCAAGTGCTTGAACTGTACTAGATCATATACCAAATTCTTCTGCATTAAGTATAATGATTGACATTACATATTAAATACCGTGCAAGGTGCTGTGTGCTACTAAAAGAGGATACTTCGGCAGCTTCTTTAGAAAATACTAAAGCTTCTTGCCCTATAGAATTTCTGCTTCGTTGGAAGTAACATGCCCAGTTTAATTTCTGATTGGCTATGAGGAGCGTAGGTGTATTAAACATTTTCAGTAAGCTTTTTTCTCCTCAATAGCAAAAATTAGATTCTTAAGATTGAAAGACAATTAAAAATTACAGCAGACTGAGCTAGTCTTAAGGCAAGACTACCTTTTATTCATATGAATAATCTGTTATTAGAAAACCCTGGAATAAGACATTTTTACAGCTGTATCAGTCCTTTGGCTCAAGAATCTGTAAGAACTGTAGTTGCTTTTATTGGTTTTTGTTCTTGAGATTGTTTTCATTCTATTTTTGACTGTATCTCTTTAGGAGGCTGAGGATGGCATTATTGCTTATGATGACTGTGGGGTGAAACTGACTATTGCTTTTCAAGCCAAGGATGTGGAAGGATCTACTTCTCCTCAAATAGGAGATAAGGCAAGATAATTCTGCTTATTCGAGAGAGGGTTAAGAGTTGTCATCTTAATCATAAATCCTGCAGGATGGTTCTTCAGATTTTGTCAAGTTTTGCTGAAGTGTATTTTGTGTTTAAGAGAAATACATTATCTTCCTATTTGAAAGCAGCTTATTAAAACAGTGTCTGTCAAGCTCTTTGTTAATCACAGCCTTGTTAATCTAGCTGTTTAAACGTCAGATGAAACATGCTTAAATAAAGTTGTTATTGGTAAGAAAGTTAAAACAGTTACTACTGAAACATTATCAAAGTAAAAGCACACCAAAGATTTTACATTGCTGTTCATTTTTTATTTCTCATACTTACTATGTTTGGTTTTTGGATAGCCCTCTAAAGAAATTAAGAATCTATAAGAAATACAGACTGAAAGACAAAACTTTGATCCTTTGTGAAAAATGGGATGAGACGTAAATGTTTTGGTGAAAATCAATTCCACTGGAGTAATTACAAAGGATATTTGGAATGAAAAGCATGCGCTGGGGGAGTTATAAGTCTTGTTTTCTGAGTTAAGGACATTGGTGTGGAAGTGATATGGTGTTAATGAGCACCCTTAATTTTCACAGGTTGAATTTAGTATTAGTGACAAACAGAGGCCTGGACAGCAGGTTGCAACTTGTGTGCGACTTTTAGGTCGTAATTCTAACTCAAAGAGGCTCTTGGGTTATGTGGCAACTCTGAAGGATAATTTTGGATTTATTGAAACAGCCAATCATGATAAGGAAATCTTTTTCCATTACAGGTAAGGTGTGACTTTCAGGAACTTACAGCTAGCTTACCATCCATTCTTTGCTGTTGCAATAAAAAACATTTAGTATTGATTGATTATACTTGTTGAGGCCCAGATTTCGTATTTGTAGAATTATGCCATGATATAAACTGAAGTTAATCACTGATCTCTATATACAGAGCACGTGGCCAAAAGAAGTAGGCCTGTGCCTTCTTGTTTTATGTGTTGGTACCATAAGGTTGGCCATTTGGTGTATAATATAGTGGTTAAGAGTAGGGGGTCTGACTGGGTGTGGTGGCTCATGCCTATAATCCCAGCACTTTGGGGGCTGAGGCAGGTGGATCCCTTGATTCCAGGAGTTCGAGGCCAGCCTGGGCAACACGGTGAAACTCCATCTCTACAAAAAGTACAAAAATTACCTGGGCGACTGAGCAAGACTCCATCTTAAAACAAATGGTGGTGCATGCCTTTAGTCTCACCAACTCAGGAGGCCAATGTGGAGGACCACTTGATCCTCGGAGGCAGAGGTTGCAGTAAGCTGAGATTGCACCACTGTACTCCAGCCTGGGCAACAGAGTGAGACTCTCTCAAAAAAAAAAAAAAAAAGGGGGCTCTTAGAACCAGATGGTTCAGCGTTTGAGTCCAGGCCCTGCCACTTTATACCTGTGTAATTTTTACCAAATAACTTCTTGGTATTTTTGTTTTATTATCCTGAAGTTAGGGATAATGTTACCTCTTCATAGGGATAAAGGATTAAATGAGTCAAGACATAGAAAGTACTTAAAATGGTGTCTAACATGAATAAGCATGCCATGCCATGACTGTTACTGTAAAATAAAGGCTGCCTGTTACTGTTGATGTTTATGGTAATGTTTAGTTAAATGTCATTTCCTTTCTCCTTAGTGAGTTCTCTGGTGATGTTGATAGCCTGGAACTGGGGGACATGGTCGAGTATAGCTTGTCCAAAGGCAAAGGCAACAAAGTCAGTGCAGAAAAAGTGAACAAAACACACTCAGGTAATAAATTGTGACTTCTCATTCAGCCTGTGCTTTTAAGTGGGAGATAAAGGATGGAGTAGTAGAAGGAGATGAGGCCTAATTATTCTCCATCAGTCATTCTCATGTGCGATTCCCTAAAACAGCAGCATCACCTGGTTACTTATTAGAAATATATATTCTCTGACCCTGTCCCATACCTACTGAAATTCTGTGGGTGGGCATTCTGTTTTAATAAGTCCTTTACGTGATTCTGGTATACACTGAAGTTTGAGAAGGACTGGCCTAGATATTTTAGGTAATTTGCTTTATATTTTCAATTCATTGTCTTTTAAAAAAATAACCCCAAGATAGTCAGCTGTGGGTAGTGGATGCCTGTAGTCACAGTTATTGAGAAGCTGAGGTGCGAGGGTCACCTGTGCTGGTAGGTTGAGACTGCAGTGAGCCATGATCCTACCACTGCCCTCCAACCTGGGTGATGGAGCAAGACTGTCTCACAAAACCAAAAATAACGTCATACGTATACATCTCCATGGAGTAGGGAAGAGAAGCATTTCCCTAGAAGACTGTTTTGAAGAGGAATGAATCTAAATGTGAAAAATAATGGGAAGTGAAGAAAATTAATTGTAATTTAGGATCTCTGACTTTAAAAGACCTGCAGCTTATTTCTGGCTCTCATCTAAACTCTTAAGTGTGTGTTATGTTTTAGACACTGGGGATACAGCAGTGAAGAAATCAGATACATCCCTGCATTCATTGACCTTATTTTTTGGTGGAACTGGGGGCAGACAGTCCCAGTTGGGGCAGACGAGGAGTAAAATACTGTATATGATGTTTAGAAAGACAGTAATACATGTAATAAGGATGAATCAGGACAGTATATAAGTATTGGGATTTGCATTTTGGAGACCAGGAAAGGCTTCTTAAAAAGTGACATAGGGTCACCTGGAAAAAGTAAGAGATCAAGGCATGTTTTATTTATGGAATACTTCTTAATTCCTTAAAAAATTTTATTTAAACAATTCTATTTAGGAAAAGCAGGCATTTTGGTAGTTTAGAAGTATTTAAAGTCCAACAGCTGTTTTGAAAAATAGAACTTGGCTTCGGGTTCCCTACCCCATTTCAATAGCAGGCAGCCAAGCTACCCTGTTAACATCTGTGTTATTTGTTGCTTGTTTGTCTTTCTGTACCGTAGAGATGAAATAAAATTGAAAGATGCACATGCCTTTGTTTTGCAGTGAACGGCATTACTGAGGAAGCTGATCCCACCATTTACTCTGGCAAAGTAATTCGCCCCCTGAGGAGTGTTGATCCAACACAGACTGAGTACCAAGGAATGATTGAGATTGTGGAGGAGGGTAAGGATCATCACTATCAGGCTGTTAGAAATTTGCCATAACTTCAGATGAGCACCTATAAAGTTTTAAAATACCGTGCTCATTGCAGTTGTTTTTAGGTTAAAACTGAATTAAGGAAAAGTGACCTCTCTCATGCTTGCTTATTTTCATACCCTTTGAAAATGAGGTCAGTCTGGATTTAAGTAGTGAAAACATGACTGCTTTGTGAGCACATGACTGATACATGAGCAACTATGAGTTATATTGAGATAGACCTAAGAACAAAATCTGATACCAAAACATTTAATGTTGAGTGTTATGATAATCAAATATTCAGTTCCTTCACTAGTATTTAGATCGGTAACCATTCAGTTCTGTATTTTTGCTTCCTGTAAAAGTTTACTGTTCTGCCCCCACCCCCACCAGACTACACATACGTGCATAATCTGTTTCTTAATAGCTAGAGTTCTATGAGGATCCTATTTCTCGTTTCTAGGTCAGGGTTCCTTTCATTCTCTACTTCCTTGTTTTTTCTCCCTGCTATCTTCAAGATTTCCCAGAGTTCAGTGCAACTGTTTCTCCAGCAGTCACCATCAGAAAGACCAACTTTGTGTGATCTGTATGCATAAAATAAATACACGATAGAAATAGGAGAGAACTCTGTAGATGATTAGGATAGCAGAGTTACATGATGGTGGAGTAGATGAGAAGGCTTGAGTATTCCAGCCAAAGATGATGGCTTGGTTTACAAAGAAAATAAAGTCCTTGCATCATCTAAGAGTCAGCGAACATAAAGTGGTGAATAGCAGGTCATTTGGGAGAAGGAAATGAACCTTGATAACCTATTCCTTTACCACATGGGATTCTTAGAATTTCTGTTTTACATAAAACCACTATTCCCCCACCTCTAAATATGAATTTTTAAACAAATGCCATGACAGCACACCCCTGAAAAGGCCATGGGAGTATAGACTACTACTATAACTCATGATATGATATCAAATTGCCTTTCCACCTCTTCCTAACATGCTGCTTTTACTTCCTTTTGCATCCCCACTTCCCAGTCCACTCATTCTTCAGCACTGGCTGTGGGATATAGTCCAAAGCAAGGGTTTTGTTTAGGCATCTCTAAGCCTGGGACTAGACAGATTACATTTTCCCACTTGGTAAGCACTAGCTCTTTTATTCAGTAACACAACTGTAACTTATACTAAGACTTTTAAAGTTGGGCAGACATAGATCTGGACACTGTTCTAGCATTATAATCTTGGACAAATAAATCTTATTAGCTCAGTTTCTTCATCTTTAAAATGGTAATACCTTCAGCCTTAGAAGGTTCTATAAAGTATGAATCAGTATGTGCATCATAAGTGGTAATTATTGATATTGCATGAGGTCAGACCAGCTTCCTCTAATCACTGTTCCTCATGACTTGATCTCTTCGGATTATCTCCTCAAAGTTTTTTGGTTGCTGTATTTAAAATAAAAAGTCAGCTGGAGCCGAGAGTAGGGGCTCACACCTGTAATCCCAGCACTTTGGGAAGCCAAGGCAGGCGGATCACCTGAAGGTCAGGAGTTCGAGACCAGCCTGTCCAACATGGTGAAACCCCGTCTCCACCAAAAATACAAAAATTAGCCACGTATGGTGGTGGGTGCCTATAATCCCAGCTACTTCGGAGGCTGAGGCAGGAGAATCCCTTGAACCTGGGAGGCAGAAGTTGCAGTGAGCTGAATCATGCCACTGAACTCTAGCCTGGGCAACAGAGCATGACTCTGTCTCAAAAAAAAAAAAAAAAAAGGCCAAGTGTGGTGGCTCATACCTGTAAACCCACCACTTTGGGATGCCAAAGGAAGGCAGATCACTTGAGCCCAGGAATTTGAGACCAGCCTGGGCAACATGGCAAAAACCTGTCTCTACAAAAAATTAGTCATGGTGCATGCCTGTAGTCCCAGTGACTCAGGAGCTGTGGTAGGAGGCTCACCTGAGCCCAGGAAATCAAGGCTGCAGTGAGCCATGATCGCCACTGCACTCCAGTCTGGGCGGCAGAGCAAGTACATTTGCCTGGATGCTGAATTGTTAGGCAGCTGAATTCTTTGGCATAGTTTTTATCTGTAGCCTGCACTGGGCTCCTGGCAACTTTATACTGTAGGGCAGGGCTCAGCATACATGGTGGCTTTTTTTTGTGATCACAGCCACAACCATCTGTTTACATACTGTTTTTCGTTGCTTTCTCACTACAACAACAGAGTTGGTTAGGATGACTTGCAAACCTAAAACATATACTATCTGGCCCTTTAGGAAAATGGTTTTTGATCTCTGATCTGGAAAAAGGAACCTATGAGGGAACCAGAATTGGAACAAAAAAAAGGAGATGGGGTGTCAGGTTTATCTAAATTGTTTTTGCCTATGCCTGCCTAGTTGTTTACTGGCCGATTGAGTATGGGACAAAAATATTTTTGGCTGGTTGGCTCATATTGTGAACTTGAGAAGAAGATAGTCCTGTGAATATTATTAGCAACCCATAGTGCTTAAAATTTAGGTAATGGGATTGTAAATGACAGTTTTTTGTTTTTTTGTGTTTTTTTTTTAATTTATAAATGCAGTTTAAAATTGTTCATCAGCTAATAAAGTACTGATGAGCTGTGACATTCTCATTTGGTTCCATGGTAGTATTTAACATTTGGAATTTCATTTAAGCTTTAAGGTGAAACTTCTGAGTACTAAAAATAGATATATATATATATTTTAGGTAACATAACACATTTTTAGCAACTATGTAAACTTTCTAGGATCATCAGCAGAGGACTGTTGTGAAATAGTAACTTTTAAACTTTGTACCTGTTTTACAGGCGATATGAAAGGTGAGGTCTATCCATTTGGCATCGTTGGGATGGCCAACAAAGGGGATTGCCTGCAGAAAGGGGAGAGCGTCAAGTTCCAATTGTGTGTCCTGGGCCAAAATGCACAAACTATGGCTTACAACATCACACCCCTGCGTAGGGCCACAGTGGAATGTGTGAAAGATCAGGTAAGTGCCAGCATCTCTGTATCTGAATTTGATCCTTCTATGAGTTGGTAACCAGAACCTTCAAATTTTTTCAGCCAAGGGGAAATCATCAACATTCATTCGTTTTTGTATTTCTACTTTACCTTTTTTCAGTCATTTGAGGTAGCGTAATAAAAACAGAAAACTACACAAAGAAAAAAGTGACTATATTAGCAATGAGAAAGTAAGATTGGTATTGGTAACTAACATTACGCAATGGGGAAAATAAGTTTGGGGTGAGATTTCCAGAATAGAAGGACTGTATGGTTTTGTACACTTTTGCTTAGAGCTGCTTTTGCATATCACACAGACACAGAAACCGTGTTCGAAAGTACTTAAAAAATAAGCTTAGGGCAAACAAACTTAGTCTTACTACTGAGATCTCAGGGAAATCTGAGTCCTCATAATGTTTTTCGTCATCAGTACAGAGAATAACAACATTTTGTATGGCTGCTTCATATACTGCTATAACCCAGCTTAATTCTAGAGGGGATCCAAACAATATGTATGTTGAAGTAACAACTTCCTGATGAGTTTGCTTAAATCAAAAAGCTTAGTTCATAATGTATGAAGGAACAAGGCAACTTTTATTTGTTTGGTTCAAGTTTGTGATATAGTGAATGGCACTTTCAAAGATACATTTCTTCCCTGACAGGTTTTGCCACAGGCAGCTGGACTGGAGTATCAACATTAATATCATGTTTTATACATCCTTTTATATAGGGGCAGGCATTGTGCTTCACTCAGAGTGAGGTGTGGCATGTCCTCTCTTTTTTACCTACTTTTTTTTTTTTTTTTTTTTTTCCAGTTTGGCTTCATTAACGTTGAAGTAGGAGATCGCAAGAAGCTCTTTTTCCATGTGAAAGAAGTTCAGGATGGCATTGAGCTACAGGCAGGAGATGAGGTGGAGTTCTCAGTGATTCTTAATCAGCGCACTGGCAAGTGCAGCGCCTGTAATGTTTGGCGAGTCTGGTGAGTTGTTGTGGTTTGATTAGTAACTACCCTGGAGTGTCTCAACTTCTGTAGTCTCTGTTTTATCACATTTCTTTACTTTTCTGTGCCTTGTTTTTTGCCCTTTTGCCACTTTTTATTTACTTCCTACTTCTAGTCTAATACAAAAAGATTGTGTAGTATATGTTTTTTAAAATTTTTGCCAAATTCCTTTCCTTCCATTAAGTCATTTCTAGGTTATATGCTACTTAAAATTCTAATACTTTAGTCATCCTGATTCATAATGCCGCTTTGCTTCTCTGCCGCCCAGAGACACAGTCTCACAGTCTGACTCTTACCCAGGCTGTAGTGCAGTGGCGCTATCACAACTCATTGCAGCCTCAACCCCCTGGGCCTAAGCAATTCTCCCACATCAGCTTCCTGAGTAGCTGGGACTACAAGCATGCGCCACCACACCCAGCCACTTTTATTTTTTGTGGAGACATGGTCCCACTATTTTGCCCAGGTTGGTCTCAAACTTCTGGGCTCAAGTGTTCCTCCTGCCCTGTCCTCTCAAAGCACTAGGATTACAGGTGTTAGCTACCACATCTGCTACCTTGTTTTTTATGCATCTGTGGAACGGGTCATTCCGATTGCATTCAAGTCTAGGGTCTGCAAATGATTCCTTCCATTCCTATTAAGCTGGAACCTTGAGTTGGGGATAATAATACGTAAACAAACTTGTCTATCTTGTCTTTCTAGCTAGGTAGATGAGGCAAGAGTCCCGTCATTAAAAGTGAGTCATTTGGGCAGTTAGGTGGAAAACACACTCCTTTGCAAGTGCTTGCTGTCTGCCTACCAAGTGTGGTTTCTTCTCGTCTTTTGACTTCATTACAGTGAGGGCCCCAAGGCTGTTGCAGCTCCTCGACCTGATCGGTTGGTCAATCGCTTGAAGAACATCACTCTGGATGATGCCAGTGCTCCTCGCCTAATGGTTCTTCGTCAGCCAAGGGGACCAGATAACTCAATGGTATGAGGGCATACAAGGCTTGGGGGAGGCCAACTGATAGACCTACATATAATATGTGGTCCTATTTAAACTATAGGTCAGGAAATGAAGCAGGGAGACTTGCATATTGCTTATAATTAGTTAGGACTTTCTACACATTGGTTCAGCCCGTAACCTAATGGTTGCTTACAGTAAGAAGCACATTTCTTTTCTTGATGCTCTGAAGATAGTTTAGGTAATGGGTCAGGAGGGCTTACTGTGGATTTTCTTCTCTAGAAAAGAATTAGTAGTACATAAGATGATTAAAAATAATGCTTTTGTAGTTTCATTTCGGAATAGTGAATGTACCGTGATTGTTGTGCACTCAAATCATTAACTGCAGGGTTTTTTTTTCCCCCCCACAGGGGTTTGGTGCAGAAAGAAAGATCCGTCAAGCTGGTGTCATTGACTAACCACATCCACAAAGCACATCATTAATCCGCTATGATCAAGTTGGGGGGAATCTGGTGAAGGGTTCTGAATATCTCCTTCTTCATCCCTCCCGAAATCTGAAATACTTATTCTATTGAGCTATTACACCAGTTTTAACACCTTCCTCGTGTTATGTTTAAAAAAATAAATAAATTTAAGAAAACCATTTTAAAATAATGCACAGTTGCAGCCTGGAAAACTTAAGGTGGCGCCTTATAGTATCAATTTTAGGAGCTTTATTTGGTGCATTTAACGCAACTGGTAATTGCAAAATCCACTTCGCCTGTGTTAAGTGAAAAATATAGACTGTTATCTTGTTGGCCCTATGAAATTCTGCACTTTTCATTATATACTCTACCTTCATTAATTACTTCTGGCAAGATGTTCTGCCTTAGCACTCAGTTGCATTCTTTTTCTTTTTCTTCCTGTTCATTATGCTTTAATTCTGAGGACCATATGAGGGTAGAATATATTATCTTTTAAAAATTACAAAGATTTGTATAGGCAAACCATTTCTTAAAGTTGATGGCCAAATTTTAAAATGTTATTTTTCATATCATTTATAATCTTGTCACAATCCACTTAAAGTAAGTTTGGTTATATTTCAGTGAAAATTATCTTACAGAGTAGGTTTTTTTTCGTGGGTTGGGGGGTAACTTTACTACAATTAGTAAGTATGGTGCAGAATTTCATGCAAATGAGGAGTGCCAGCAGTGTGATAATTTAAACATATTTAAACAAAAACAAAAAAATGAATGCACAAACTTGCTGCTGCTTAGATCACTGCAGCTTCTAGGACCCGGTTTCTTTTACTGATTTAAAAACAAAACAAAAAAATAAAAATAAAAAAGTTGTGCCTGAAATGAATCTTGTTTTTTTAATAAGTAGCCGCCTGGTTACTGTGTCCTGTAAAATACAGACACTTGACCCTTGGTGTAGCTTCTGTTCAACTTTATATCACGGGAATGGATGGGTCTGATTTCTTGGCCCTCTTCTTGAATTGGCCATATACAGGGTCCCTGGCCAGTGGACTGAAGGCTTTGTCTAAGATGACAAGGGTCAGCTCAGGGGATGTGGGGGAGGGCGGTTTTATCTTCCCCCTTGTCGTTTGAGGTTTTGATCTCTGGGTAAAGAGGCCGTTTATCTTTGTAAACACAAAACACTTTTGCTTTCTCCAGTTTTCTGTTAATGGCGAAAGAATGGAAGCGAATAAAGTTTTACTGATTTTTGAGACACTAGCACCTAGCGCTTTCATTATTGAAACGTCCCGTGTGGGAGGGGCGGGTCTGGGTGCGGCCTGCCGCATGACTCCTGGTTCGGAGGCCCACGTGGCCGGGGCGGGGACACAGGCGCCTGGGGCGCCGACTGATTACGTAGCGGGCGGGGCCGGAAGTGCCGCTCCCTGGTGGGGGCTGTTCATGGCGGTTCCGGGGTCTCCAACAATTTTCCCTGCTGTGGTCCTGAATCTGTCCAAAGCAGAGGCAGTGGAGCTTGAGGTAAGTTTCTCGCATGCATAGTGTTTGGCTTTGGGCTGTGGAATGTTCAGGCATTTCACTGATGCCAGAAATCGAGCAGAATCTACCAGCTGGAGACAAAGGCCTTGGGCGGGGGTCCTTCCATTTGGTGCCTACGTGGGGAGATCTTTGGAGACAGAAGGGAGAATGGGAAGGAGTTGCGGCCTGGAGGCTTCCCGCTAAAGCTGAGAAGGCTTCGGGGAGTAATAGGAAGGGGGATTTCCATTGCTTAGGCGAGGGCGGGGCCCGAGGACTGTTGAAAAATAGCCAAGGGTGGGGGTTGCTAGAAAACTGTACTCCAGAAATGTGATGTCGATATTGGTCCGGTGTTTTTGCGTTCCCGAGTCACTTTAAGAACCAAATGGCAGGTCACGCTAGGGTTTTCATTTCCATTGATTATAGAAAGCTTTAAAGTACTTTAGCTGTGGTGCTCGCCGATTAACCCTGATTACTGGTTTCCAACAGGTTCTTGCTGGTGTGAAATGACTGAGTACAAACTGGTGGTGGTTGGAGCAGGTGGTGTTGGGAAAAGCGCACTGACAATCCAGCTAATCCAGAACCACTTTGTAGATGAATATGATCCCACCATAGAGGTGAGGCCCAGTGGTAGCCCGCTGACCTGACCCTGTCTCTCACTTGTCAGATCATCTTTACTTATATTCTTTATTAAAGGAATAAGAGGAGAGAAAGTAAAAGTTATTTTGGGTACTACATTCAGTTATGCAATAAGCTTAACGTGTTTATAGAGAACAGTTCATTTTTATTAGCTGCTGAAGTTTCTAAAACGTCCAGTTTTTAACAGTTCTGTAAACTTGCAAACTCAGTGTTGAGTTCATTCGTGAGTTTCTTCATATATGACAGCTCTATTATATGAGAAACACAGGCCATAGTAGCGAGACTGTATGGGAGATAATAGGATGGAGATAAAGGATTCAGAGATCTGAGTGTTCTTCAGTATTTATTTATTAGCTAGTTGAAGCAGCTGAGACCAGATGATTGGAGTAGCAAGAACTTGAGATTTTTAGTCTTTATGCCTAGGATTTTGGTCCCTGTTTGCAGTTTGTTTAGTTGTGTGATATTGAGCAAATGAATCTCTCTCAACCTCATTTTCCTCATGTATTATCATAAACTTGTCCTGCCTACCACACAGGGATGTTATGGAAAGTTAATATATTTAAGTTATTTATGAATGGTAAAGTACTATGTAATGGTACTTAGAGATTGGATTGTATTGTGAGGGTTCATGGTACAGATTGTCTTCAGTAAGTGGCATCTAAGGCTCTTTAAATAAAGGGTTTTGCCGGACACGGTGGCTCACGCCTGTAATCCCAGCACTTTGGGAGGCGGAGGCGGGCAGATCACGACGTCAGGAGTTCAAGACCAGCCTGATCAACATGGTGAAACCCCATCTCTACTAAAAATACAAAAATTAGCTGGGTGTGGTGGCACGCACCTGTAATCTCAGCTACTCAGGAGGCTGAGGCAGGAGAATCGCTTGAACCGGAGGCAGAGGGTGCAGTGAGCCGAGATCACGCCACAGCCCTTCAGCCTGGGCGACACAGGGAGACTCTTTCTCAAAAAATAAATGAATAAATAAATAGATAAATAAACAAATGGTTTTGTAATTTTGTTCAGTTTAGAAATGCCTAACTTTAGAGATTATTTTAATCAACACCTGGCCTCCCTACCATCTGACTACTAGTGTTTAATTGATGCAAACTAACTAAAAAAATTGGTTGCTAACCCTTGGCAAAATCTTTATTTCCAGCTTAACAGCTTTAATATTTTACATGAAATGTTTAATATTTTAATTAAATATTTTTAAATGTTTGATTTATTGAGCAATTTACATAAGTAAAATTCATAAATTTTATGTCTAGAACCCAGTGCTTTTTGCGTTTTTATATAGTCATGTAGCTACCACCCAGATAACTGCATAGAGCACTTCCAATATTCCAGAGACTTCTCCAAGTGTGATGACATTAAAATACAAGTAAGGGCCTGTTGCCATAAAACCAAAATGAAAGTTTTTTTTTTATATGATCTATGCCTGTCTGTCTTCCTGAGAAATTAATCATAACTATACCTTGTTTGGAACCTTTAAGAATTTGATTCAGGAATATTTCCCAAAGGTACGTCTGTCATGAGAAAAAAAATATTTAGTGTTATAACCTTCTCTGAAACAAAAGGTATTTGTTTATTTAGTCATAAACACAAATGATGTATATACGGCCAGGTTATAATTGGTGAAGGTATGTTTAGATTTCTTAGAGTAAAATAAACAGCACAAATAAAATAGTACAGTTCATAGCTTAGTGAAATACACTAGCTACCTAATCTGTAGCCTCCTGGCTGCAGTAGAGTTGTCATTTGAGTTACCGTGTTTTTTTAATCTTTTCCAGGAACAGAGTGACCATCTTTATTTTCTGCAGGCATATAGACTTTGGTGGGTTTTCTTTTACATAGGGTGATATTGGATACTTTTTGTTTGTGATTTTATATTAGCAATTTGAGGGACAAACCAGATAGGCAGAAATGGGCTTGAATAGTTAGAGGCTTATTTGACCTTGACAATAGAATTGCATTCCCTGTGGTTTTTAATAAAAATTGAACCTCCCTCCTTCCCTTACCCTCCACACCCGCAGGATTCTTACAGAAAACAGGTGGTTATAGATGGTGAAACCTGTTTGTTGGACATACTGGATACAGCTGGACAAGAAGAGTACAGTGCCATGAGAGACCAATACATGAGGACAGGCGAAGGCTTCCTCTGTGTATTTGCCATCAATAATAGCAAGTCATTTGCGGATATTAACCTCTACAGGTACTAGGAGCATTGTTTTCTCTGAAAGGATGATCTTTGTGTTCTGAAGCTTTATAGGGAAATGAGGTTAACACACTAGGGAAGATAGAGCTTTTTAATTACAGGAAGAGTTGGTTTTAGGTTGTTTGACATTGAGAATCTAGGGTAATTACTGAAAGTTAATACTGGAATTTATTTTGCATAATATACTGTTACTATAATGTTTGATAATACATAAGTGAAGCTTGCTACTGGGAACAACTCGGAACCAGAGTTGTTGTAATTGGAGATCACAAAGGAATTTCAGAGAGGAAAACATCTCCAAGAAACATCTTTCACTATGTAATGGAAAAGATGGGCCAGGCACAGTGGCTCACACCTGGAATGTCAGTGCCTGGGATGCCAAGGCGGGAGGATCACTTTGAGCCCAGGAGTTGGAGACCAGCTTGGGCAACAGAGCAAGACCCTTTCTCTACAAAAATAAAAATAAAAAAATTAGTCACACATGGTGGCAGCTACTCGGGAGGCAGAGGTTGGAGGATCACGTGAGCTCAGGAGGTCGAGGCATGCTCACTCCACTGCACTGCTGCACTCCAGCCTCATCAACAGAGCAAGATTCTGTCTCCATAAAAAATTAAAAATAAAAAACAATCATAGAAAAAAGTAAATAGGGAGTACATAAAGATGAAAACAAAGCAAAGGAACATAAAGATAGACTTTGTCCATAGAACGATAAAGTTTCAAAGCTAGATTGGACCATAAAAATTCTAGTACAATATTCTTATTTTGCAGAATCAGAAAGAGTTCAGAAGGTGGTTTGTTAGGTTTTGGAGTCAGGATTGTTATTAGTAGCAGAGCCGGGACCAAAAACCCAAAGCTCCTTTTTCTTAGCACAGTGTTCTTAAACAGAGTAATATAATGGTTAAGAATAGGAATTCTACCTGGATTGAAACCTAGCTCTATTTAAATAATAATACCTACCTCATAGAGTTGTTGTGAAGATTACAGTTTTAATAAATATGCAAATCACTCAGAATAGTGCCTGGCACACAGTAAATGCAACTTAAGTGTTCTGCCTAAAGACTTGAGTCTTGGCTTATTTCCTGTCCATGTGAAGATGTCTGCTCTCAAAAGCAGATTGGTCCAAAACTGAATTCAAGTGTTCTTTTCCTAACCTGTTGTACTTCCCATTTTTATTGTCTAAAAGTAATAGCAGTACTTAATAAAATGCCCACACTTGGTGGCGTGCATCTAATAAATGTTTGTTGAATTTCTAGAAATCATTTCTTTCTTATAAGAAATTTGTTCATTTTTCTGTATGCCTTACCTCAAACCAAAGAGTATTTAAAACATCTTATGAAAATGCATATAGTAGAGCAAGATAAAATTAATGAAAAATAGGCTTAAGTGAGACCAAAAAAATAAGGGTAAAGGAAATAAAACAAATTTAGGAATGAGCATATTATGTGATTGTGCATGAAGCTCCAATGACTTTCTAAAGGTGGACTACAATTTGGTCACTGTTGTGAAAAGGAAAGTAGCCAACTGAAAGATTCAGTATCTGTATGCTGAAAGCAGTTAAGTTGCTCAGAAGAAGCAGAATTATATTGCTGCTAGAAGGAAATTTTCCCATGGATCCTCAAAGAGGCTTGTTTAATGTAAAAATCACTAGTAACCTAACAGTGACGTGGTCCAGGTGCTTTAGGCTGTCTTATCCCTTAATGTAGGCTACTGCCATCAAGCATAGTTTTGCAAACAGCCAATAGAGTGTAGTTCAGATCCATGATCTTGTGGGTAATCCAGGGGTAGAGTCTAGAACAGTACTGTGTAGTATGTAGTTATTTACAGTTAATTAAGATTAAATAAAATTTAAAAATTAGTTCCTTGACCACCAAATGCTCAATAGCTACTAGTGGCTACCATGTTGAACAGTACAGATATAGACCATTTCCATCATCACATAAAGTACTGTTGGATTGTGTTGGTCAAGACAATCTAAAGCAATAGTTTCCCAGGTGTGGTGTGTCTTACATGTCATTGAAGGGGGCGTTGTCAGGAGTTCTAGATGCTTCAGCCTCCCTTTACTAAGAGCAGTTCTTAGTTTTCTGTTGTATAGGTTGGGCTTCCAGATACAATGTTTTTTTTTAGTTTTCCTTTTTTTTTTTTT
>NW_012106919.1:4068545-4082340 GCF_000951045.1 Mandrillus leucophaeus | reverse complement strand
TGTGTGTGTGTGTATATATACTTTTTTTTTTTTTTTTTTGACAGGTGGGGATGGAGTCTCACTCTGTCGCCCAGGCTAGAGTGTAGTGGCGTGATCGTGGCTCGCTGCAATCTTCGCCTTCCGGGTTCAAGCGAGTCTCCTGCCTCAGCTTCCCGAGTAGCTGGGACTACAGGTGCCTGCCACCACACCTGGCTAATTTTTGTATTTTTAGTAGAGATGGGGTTTCACTCTATTGGCCAGATTGGTCTTGAACTCCTGACCTTGTGATCCGCCCACCTCAGCCAAAGTGCTGGGATTACAGGTGTGAGCCACTGCACCTGGCCCAATTTTTATATTTTTTGTAGAGACCGGGTTTTGCCATGTTGCCCAGGCTAATCTCAGAACTCCTGGGTTCTAGCAATCTGCCCTCCTCAGCCTCCCAAAGTGCTGAGATTACAGGCATGAGCCACTGCACCCAGCCTAATCTTGTTTTTCTTATATTCTGATAATATATTCCCGTTTTTAGGGAGCAGATTAAGCGAGTAAAAGACTCGGATGATGTACCTATGGTGCTAGTGGGAAACAAGTGTGATTTGCCAACAAGGACAGTTGATACAAAACAAGCCCACGAACTGGCCAAGAGTTACGGGATTCCATTCATTGAAACCTCAGCCAAGACCAGACAGGTATGGTACAGCTTTCAGCGTTTGTGCAACAGTTTGCTCTAGGCGAGAGAACATCAGTTGATTAACTCTGGTAGAGATGTGATCCATGTTCATATTCTTTGTTATGCATTTTTTTCTTTTCTTCTTTTTTAGGCACAGTCTCACTCTGTCTTCTAAGCTGGAGTGCAGTGGTGCAATTTCAGCTCACTGCAGCCTCCGTCTCTTGGATTCAAGTGATTCTTCTGCCTCAGCCTCCCAAGTAGCTGGGACTACGGGCGCATCATCATGCCTGGCTAATTTTTGTGCTTTTAGTAGAGATGGGGTTTTACCATGTTGCCCAGGCTGGTCTCGAACTCCTGGCCTCAAGTGATCCTCCCACCTGGACCTCCCAAAGTGCTGGGATTACAGGCGTGAGCCACCACGCCCGGCCTGTTGTTAGGCATTTTTAATAGTGTTCTTTTTTTTATCGCTTGTTTAAACCCAAAATGAATGTATTAATAGTCTATTATGGCATGTTTACTCCTGCATTAACATCCACAAATATTTCTTCTGAAGATCCTTGACTAAAAATATTTATAAACATTAGTTATTTCTCTGTCAAAACCAGCCCCTGTTTAGGGCTTAAGTCTCCTGAATGGAGTCTTTAGTTTAATGTAGTTTTGTTCTGTATGTCTCACATTACCCTTTTCCTTTGCCTGAATGTTTATTTGGCAAAATGTGCCATTTTTCTATCAGCCTGTTCATGTGATTCAATAGGAATGTGAAATTTAGTGTTCTCTTCCTTAAATCATCATATTTTATTTTATCAGCTATTCATTATGTAATTGGAATCTTATGTCCACATAAAGAGATACAAGTGCAAGAGAGCTTACAATTTGGATTGTGTCCGTTGAGTTAGCTCTCTCGTTTTTTTTCATTTTTTCCTTTTATAGGGTGTTGAAGATGCTTTTTACACACTGGTAAGAGAAATACGCCAGTACCGAATGAAAAAACTCAACAGCAGTGATGATGGGACTCAGGGTTGTATGGGATTACCATGTGTGGTGATGTAACAAGGTAAGCATATGGTTTCTTGGCATAATTATAAATCTTAGTATTTAGTATTGGTCAATTTTTGGAGGAGTGTTAGTGTTATCGTCTATATGTTATTTGAGCTTCTGCCTATTCTTTTCTGCATATTTTCCATATGGCATCCTTTCTGAAAGTACTGAGGTCTAAAGTATTTAAAACATTTGATTATTCTACAGGTATCTTTATATTTTTGCTAACATTAGAAATTATAAGACATTATTTATGAAATGTAGGCATACCCTATTCCTGGCAATGACCAGGAATTTGAAAGATCACTACTTTGAAACTAGATAATAATGACATGGTTTGTGTTCTTTGTTTACAGATACTTTTAAAGTTCTATCAGAAAAGAGCCACTTTCAAGGTAGGACAAGTTTGGAAATGTATTCTCATTCCTGTTAATTTCATATACTTGTTTTTCTTATACTCTGAATGTGTCACTTATACAAATTCTGTTTTTATTTCAGCTGCACTGACACCCTGGTCCTGACTTCCCTGGAGGAGAAGTATTCCTGTTGCTATCTTCAGTCTCACAGAGAAGCTCCTGCTACTTCCCCAGCTCTCAGTAGTTTAGGACAGTACTCTCTATTTGAGAAGTTCTCAGAATAACTACCTCCTCACTTGGCTGTCTGACCAGAGAAATGCACCTCTTGTTACTCCCTGTTATTTTTCTGCCCTGGGTTCTTCCACAGCACAAACACACCTCTGCCACCCCAGGTTTTTCATCTGAAAAGCAGTTCATGTCTGAAACAGAGAACCAAACCGCAAACGTGAAATTCTGTTGAAAACAGTGTCTTGAGCTCTAAAGTAGCAACTGCTGGTGATTTTTTTTTTTCTTTTTACTGTTGAACTTAGAACTATGCTAATTTTTGGAGAAATGTCATAAATTACTGTTTTGCCAAGAATATAGTTATTATTGCTGTTTGGTTTGTTTATAATGTTTTCGGCTGTATTCTCTAAACTGGCATCTGCTCTAGATTCATAAATACAAAAATGAATACTGAATTTTGAGTCTATCCTAGTCTTCACTACTTTGACGTAATTAAATCCAACTTTCACAGTGAAGTGCCTTTTTCCTAGAAGTGGTTTGTAGACTTCCTTTATAATATTTCAATGGAATAGATGTCTCAAAAATCCTTATGCATGAAATGAATGTCTGAGATACTTCTGTGACTTATCAACCATTGAGGGAAAGCTATATCTATTTGAGAGCAGATGCCATTTTGTACATGTATGAAGTTGGTTTTCCAGAGGCCTGTTTTGGGGCTTTCCCAGGAGAAAGATGAAACTGAAAGCATATGAGTAATTTCACTTAATTTTTACCTAATCTCCACTTTTTTCATAGGTTACTACCTATACAATGTATGTAATTCGTTTCCTCTAGCTTACTGATAAACCTACTATTCAATGAACTTCCATTTGTATTCAAATTTGGGTCATACCAGAAAGCTCTACATTTGCAGGTGTTCAAATATTGTAAAACTTTGGTGCATTGTTATTTAATAGCTGTGATCAGTGATTTTCAAACCTCAAATATAGTATATTAACAAATTACATTTTCACTGTATATCATGGTATCTTAATGATGTATATAATTGCCCTCAATCCCCTTCTCACCCCATCTTCTACAGCTTCCCCCACAGCAGGAGGGGCTTGATTATTTCAGTTGAGTAAAGCATGGTGCTAATGGACCAGGGTCACAGTTTCAAAACTTGAACAATCCAGTTAGCATCACAGAGAAAGAAATTCTTCTACATTTGCTCATTGCACCATTGACTCCAACTAGTACTTTTGCTGGGTGCCTGTAGTTAGCCCTGCAAGGAAAGAAGAGATCAGTTAGCACAAACCCTTTACCATGACTGGAAAACTCGGTATCACGTATTTAAACCTTTTTTTTTCTTTTAACCATGTAGAAACTCTAAATTAAGCCAATATTCTCATTTGAGAATGAGGATGTCTCAGCTGAAAAATGTTTTAAATTTTCTTTACTCATAATGTTCTTTGAAGGGTTTAAAACAAGATGTTGATTAAGCTGATGAGTTTGCTCAAAACAGGAAGTTGAAATTGTTGAGACAGGAATGGAAAATATAATTAATTGATAGTTACAAGGATTTTGGAGGCTTGGCATTTTCATTTGCAGATAATACCCTGGTAATTCTCATGAAAAACAGACTTGGATAACTTTTGATAAAAGACTAATTCCAAAATGGCCACTTTGTTCCTGTCTTTACTAAATACTTACTGAGGTCCTACATCTTCTATATTAGGAATTTTCATTTATTAAGCAAATGTCATATTACCTTGAAATTCAGAAAAGAAGAAACATACACTGTGCCCAGAGTATAATGAACCTGGAGAGTTGTGCTCCTTACTGCTAATTCTGGGAGCTTTCACAGTACTATCATCATTTGTAAACAGAAATTCTGCTTTTCTGTTTCTGCTCCTTCTGGAGCGGTGTTACTCTGTAATTTTCCTGAGGCTTATCACCTCAGTTATTTTTTTTTTTTTTTTTTTTTTTTTTTTTTTTTAGTGTCTGTGACTGGCAGTGTGATTCTTTTTCTTAAAAATCTATTAAATTTGATGTCAAATTAGGGAGAAAGATACTCATCTTGGGCTCCTGTGCCAATAGTCCTTGTATGTATATACTTACAGTTTTCTCAAGTATGTTCTAAGCACAGAAGTTTCTAAATGGGGCCAAAATTCAGACTTGAGTATGTTCTTTGAATAGCTTCTTAAGAAGTTACAATTAGCCGGGTATGGTAGCCCATGCCTGTAGTCCCAGCTACTTGAGAGGCTGAGGCAGGAGACTCACTTGAACCCAGGAGGTGGAGGTTACAGTGAGCGGAGATCATGCCACCACACTCCAGCCTGGGTGACAGAGTGAGACTTGTCTCCAAAAAAAAAAAAGTTACACCTAGGTGTGAATTTTGGCACAAAGGAGTGACAAACTATAGTTAAAAGCTGAATAACTTCAGTGTGATGTAAAATGTGGTTTTTAGGCTATGTTTGTGATTGCTGAAAATAATTCTAGTTTACCTCAAAATCCTTCTCTTTCCCCAGATTTAAGTGCCTGGCCAGCTGTCATAAGTTACATATTCCTTTTGGTTTTTTTAAAGGTTACATGTTCAAGAGTGTGAAAATAAGATGTTCTGTCTAAAGGCTACCATGCCTGGTCTGTAAATGAACCTGTTAAATACTGTGTTTGCTCCAACAGCTTACTATAGAACGTTACTTATACAATATCATACTTACTACAATTTTCACTATAGGAGTGTAATAGGTAAAGTTAATCTCTATTTTAATGGGCCCATGTTTAGTCTTTCACCATCCTTTAAACTGCTGTGAATTTTTTTGTCATGACTTGAAAGCAAGGATAGAGAAACACTTTAGACATATCTGGAGTTTTTTCCCATTCCAGAACTTGTGAGCATAATCATATTTGCTTTATATTTATAGTCATGAACTCCTAAGCTGGCAGCTACAACCAAGAACCAAAAAATGGTGCATTCTGCTTCTTGTAATTCATCTCTGCTAATAAATTATAAGAAGCAAGGAAAATTAGGGAAAATATTTTATTTGGATGGTTTCTATAAACAAGGGACTATAATTCTTGTACATTATTTTTCGTCTTTGCTGTTTCTTTGAGCAGTCTAATGTGCCACACAATTATCTAAGGTATTTGTTTTCTATAAGAATTGTTTTAAAAGTATTCTTGTTACCAGAGTAGTTGTATTATATTTCAAAATGTAAGATGATTTTTAAAAGCCTGAGTACTGACCTAAGATGGAATTGTATGATGAACTCTACTCTGGAGGGAGGGGAGGGTGTCCGTGGAAGTTGTAAGACTTCTATTTTTTTGTGCCATCAAATATAGGTAAAAATAATTGTGCAATTCTGCTGTTTAAACAGGAACTATTGGCCTCCTTGGCCCTAAATGGAAGGGCTGATATTTTAAGTTGATTATTTTATTGTAAATTAATCCAACCTAATTCTTTTTAATTTGGTTGAATGTTTTTCTTGTTAAATGATGTTTAAAAAATAAAAACTGGAAGTTCTTGGCTTAGTCGTAATTCTTATATTCACTAAAGCGCTAATACTAATTTCAAACTTTTGGATATGACATTTGGAAGTGTTGGAATATCTGAGTTCCTTGTTTCATCATAATATAAAATATATCAAAGCCTGCTTTAAAGTATTACCCTGCGGATGATTCATAGCTATTTGTCAAATTCGCATACATTAAGATGCCATTGGAGCTCTTTTGTCTCGTTTTTGCATTACTGCACAATCTAGCAATCTTGGTATAGGTGGAGGAGCATTGATGCAGGGGCTGGAGAACTTGAGGCCCAATATAATTTTACTACGCTGGCCCAGTTTCTTCACTTACAACATTGGAGAGTTGAATTAGGATATATCAGATTTCTCAACCTTAAGGAGATTTTAAAAAGAATAATATCAAATCTAGGCATTTTCAACTAACACTGGAATACTGTAATTTTGGAGACCTTGGTTTACGAAAGACTTATCACAATTTTTCTTCTTCACTTTTTTTTCTTAAAAAGGAGGCAGGGAAGGTAGGTCATTAACATGTGGCTGAAGCAAGCTTGGGAAAACCAATTTTAAATGACAGTATTTTTTCTAGCTAGGACAACTAGAAAGAGTATAAATAATTGTAAAATATATATGAAAAAGAAAGAATTATGGACTTTGTATCTTTCAAACTATCACATCATATAGAGGCCTAGGTGATAGTTTGAGAGAGAAACAAAGTCCACAATTCTGTTTCTTTTTCATACACATTTTACAAAATTTTGTTCCAATATTTGACCCTCTAATAACAGAAAAGAGGAAAGGATGTTTTCTGGTGAGAACTGCTATTCCGTTCAGCAAAATAAAGCTACGGAAATAATGAGAAGGTACCTAAAGAAACTTACTTATTTGGAATATGAGGGAATGTCCTGTGCATCTCTGTGCTATTAAGGTTTCTGTTCTCATAAGCAATACTTAAGGTCACTGAAAGGCCAACATAGTTGCATGAGTTATTTGATATCCATAAATACATGAGAAGAGGCCAAGAGGCCTTGCTAGTGATCATTTTGCAAAACTGAGCATGTCCAGCTCCATGAGAGCACAGAGAGAATCAATGTCCACTTTCCAAGTGGGAAGGGTATGCTTTGTAATACTTTTAAAAGTAACTGGGCGGTGAAATGTGACCCTTTACCTTAATAAAAGAGAGCTGGAACTTCAGGAACATACAAAATAGAGATAAACATTCTTTCCAGTTGCAAAAGGAATATAAGAGGGTTCAGATTCATGAACCAAGAGTTGAGTTGACCATTCTTATTTGCAGTTGTATTCTACCACATGATTTACTTCACACTTGCACCAAAATAGTCTATTATAAACTACTGATGTTGGTGGGGAGCAGGGGTGGGAATGGGGAATGGAGGGGAGGAATGAACTTAGTCTCTTACCTAGTATAAATTCAGATTACCATCAACTTGTAGAAGCCATATGAAGTAAAAATGGGTAGCACCTGCAATATTGGGTCTTAGAGTTGTATTAAATGTTTCTAAAGATAGAGGCAGCTACGTGCCTGATAGGGGAGGATGTGGTTGTAGCTAGCAGTTGCCTGCTAGCAGGCTCCTTTATTTGCAGCAGCCTGAAATACCCAGGTTAGGAAAGGCAATCTTCCCGAATGGATGCTGTGGACATGATACAATTGGCGCTATCGATACTTTCTGTAGGAGCTTGAAATGTGTGGATTATAATTCAGTCTGAAAGAAAACTTGCACATTATTTGAAAACATTTTCTTGTAAATCAATTCACATTTACAACTGAGACCCAACATTCCTGATAGGAATATTTTTGTAAATCAATGGTATAAAGTGTAAAGACATGTTGAAAGTTAGATCAAGCGATCTTTTAAATGTATGCTTGTTTTGCCTGTGAAGCTGAGGAGTTTGACATTTACTATTAAAGTCCAAAATGAAACTAGCATGGCAAATGAAGTGATCCTCCCACCTTGGCCTCTGAAAGTGCTGAGATTCCAAGTGTGAGCCACCATGCCCAGCCTCAAACTAAATCTTGAATGAAAGCCTGAAATGAAAGAGATGAATGTGGAATTAATCTGGTGTGAAACTTGTTGGGAACTCCCACTTCTTCCCAACCGGTTCTTCACCCTACCTCCTCCTCCTTCCTTGAAGTTGGGGGACAAGGGAGGAGGAGCAGAACCACAGCCATTCAGCCTCTCCTAAAAGCCTCCTTTATACTCCAAGGACTGAGCAGCATGGCTTAAAAACTACTAGTGACTGCGCATGGTGGCTCACGCTGTAATCCCAGCACTTTGGGAGGCCAAGGTGGGAGGATCACTTGAGGCCACACTTGAGGCCAGGAATTCAAGACCAGCCTGGGCAACATAGCAAGACCCTGTCTCTACAATGTTTTAAAACTTAGCTAGCCCCGCACCTGTTGTAGTCCTAGCTATTCAGGAAACTGAGGCAGGAGGATCACTTGAGCCCAGGAGTTTGAGGCTGCAGTAAGCTATAATGGCACCACTGCATTCCAGTTTGGCCCACAGAGTGAGACCCTGTCCCTAGTGGGGGGAAGAAAAGATTTAGTTTAAAAAAAAGATTTCATAAGTAAAAGTATAAAAACCACTTGACTTCACCAATCTACTTCTACGACTATCTATCAAAGTGGGAATCACTAGATCACAACCTCAAGTCTAGTCCAGATCCCAATATTCTATAGACACAATCATGTTCATTGCACTCTACATAATAGTGAGATGGTGTATAACATAGTGCTTAAGAGACCCCACTCTGGAGCCAGAATATCTTGCCTTGAATGCCCCTTCTACCACTTATTGGTTGTCTGACCTTGAGCAAGTCAACCTCTCCATACCTGAAGTTTTTCAACTGTAACATGGAAGAAATAATAGTTCTTCAAAAGACTATTGTGAAAATTAGATAAGTTAATATATAGTAAAAACAACATCAACAAGAAACAATAAGTTAGAACACTATCTAGCACTGTTTTTATTGCAGGGACCCCATAGTATGCCTCCCTCTCTCCTCTAACAGAACATAGTACACTGCTGAAGTACAGCTTGTTAAGCAAATTGCTGAATTTCAGTTCCATTCCAGAGACAGGAAATAAAGTCAGTTTGTCTCACGGAAAAGGATGTGTCTTAAAAATTTGACTTCTTTATTTTTAGGCATGTAGGGGAAATTACTACTGACGGGAAAATGAGACTGAATGTAGTAAAGTACCATAAAATGCCTCGTCATTCCACAGATTTGGTTATGCTCCAAACCAAAACGCATTCCTTACGTATAAAGGAATTGTTATACACCTCTAACAGGATGACAAAATCTATGGTTGCTGCTGGCAACTATGTTTCAGTTCTATTCCTAAACTGGAAGTTGTAATGAGCTCAGAACTGCTCCCACTGAAGCAATGTAACAAAAAAAATGAAGCTGGCAGTTTACCGACAGTCACCCTCAGCCCCACAGAACCCTTTGGTATGCTGTCTTCTCAACCACAACTTACTGTGGTCATTGAGGCATTGAAGGATGTGGGGTGATGAACAAGTTGGAAAGAGGTGGGAGCCCCAGCAAGTTTCACAGCAGGGAGGGAGACCTGCTATAGCAGAATGGAGGTAAGGGCTTTCTGGACAATAAGGAGCCAAGCACAGCAATCTGTGTACGGTTCATTCCTGTACAAGGTCATCTGCTTCCCGCAGATCCTCAGGTATCTCCAACTGAATGAACTACAAGAAATCTCTTATTTAAAAAGTACCTTTGTAAAGTTGATATTTGGATCTTAGAATGATTTCCCCTAAAATAATGTTGTAAACAATGGTTAAGTCCCTAGGTTAGCTCCAACTGATGTGGTCCATCACATAGCTGAAATATCTGCACACCAATCATTTCAAAAGACATAAAAAATAGATGGGGGGCTAGGGGAGGGAAAACATTAGGAGAACTACCTACTGTAGGTGATGGGTTGATGGGTGCAGCAAACCACCATGGCATGTGTATACCTATGTAACAAAACTGCACGTTCTGCACATGTATCCCAGAACTTGAAGTATAATTTTTAAAAAAGACATAGAAAACAATATTTTCGCTGAAAACTAAAACAAAAATAGAATTAAATGAGCCTAGTTTATCTTACATGCTTATGCCTGAAGAAACGCGTGCTTAATTAGAGAAAAAGAATGAGTAGATAGATTTTTCCCATTAGAGGGAATTTCTGGGCGTTTTTCTTGAAGGTTGCAGACGATGATACAACTGAGATTTTTATTTTTGTTTTGCTTTAAATTCAGAGTTTGTTTCCTGGTGATAGAAATAATACTTGTTCATGGTAGAAAATGTACATAAGCCAAAAGAATGGGGTAAAAATCATCATCATCACACTACCCAGAAAGAATAAGCGTGTAAACTACTCAAGCTGCTTTCAATGCTTAGAGTGATATGTAAATTAATACTTTTCTTTTTTTACAAAGACAAGATTATACCATATATACATTGTTGTAATATTATTTTCACTAATAACATTTTGTGAATGTTTTTCATGTTAATATGTATTCATCTACATCATTATTTCATTGTGTGGCATTTTACTTTACGGTTATACCATGCTTTATTAAATCTTTTATTGTAGACATGTGGGTTTTTCCTGCCTTTTGACTATCATAAAGGTTTAGCTACAATAAACATTCTTGAACTACATTTTTGATTACTTACATGAAAATTTTCTTAAGAAAGTCATAAAAATAAAGGCACGGTGGATCACGCCTGTAATCCTAGCACTGTGGGAAGCCGAGCCAGGCAGATCGCTCGAGGTCAGGAGTTAGAGACAACCTGGACAACATGGTGAAACCCTGTCTCTACTAAAAATACAAAAATTAGCCAGGTGTGGTGGTGTGTACCTGTAATTCCAGCTACTCGGGAGGTTGAGGCAGGAAAAATCGCTTGAACCCAGGAGATGGAGGTTGCAGTGAGCCAAGAGCGCCCCACTGCACTCCAGACGAGGCGACAGAGCAGGACTCCATCTCAAAAAAAAAGAGTCACTGAATGTTTCCGAACTGAGAATATAATGATCAAGTGGTTTTTCAGAAGATTTAACCTGGTGGTATTATACAATATGGATTGGAGGCAAGGGAAATAATTAGGAATCTATTGCAATTATCCAACTTTGAGGTAACTAATGACTTATTGGGTAGAATTACATTGGCTTCTAATAACCAAAAAAAACTGACTAATCAGTGACTAAAACAAATTTATTTTTCTTTTCTTTTCTTTTTCTTTTTCTTTTTATTTTTTTGAGACAGAGTCTCGCTCTGTCACCAGGCTGGAGTGCAGTGGTGTGATCTCAGCTCATTGCAACCTCCGTCTCCCGAGTTAAAGCAATTCTCCTGCCTGAGCCTCCCGAGTAGCTGGGACTACAGGCCGCCACACCCAGCTAATTTTTGTATTTTTAGTAGAGACGGGGTTTCACCATGTTGGTCAGGATGGTCTCGATCTCTTGACTTCAAGATCTGCCTGCTTCGGCCTCCCAAAGTGCTGGGATTACAGGCATGAGCCACAGTGCCCGGCCATTTTTCTTATGTATCAAGAAGTCTGACTGGGCATGGTGTTGCATGCTTGCAGTCCCAGCTACTCAGGAGGCTCAGGCAGGAGGATCACTTGAGTCCAGGAGTTCTGGGCTATAGTAATCTATGCTGATCAAGTGTCCATACTAATTTCAGCATCAATAGGGTGACCTCCCAGGAGTTAGGGACCACAAAGTTGCCTAAGGAGTGAACCAGCCCAGGTCTGAAACAGAGCAGGTCAAAACTCCTGTGCTGATTAGTAGTAGGATCACTCCTGTGAATAACCACTACACCCTGGCCTGAGCAACATAGTGAGACCCTGTCTGTTAAGAAAACATTCTTTAATTAAACAAGAATTCTAAATATGGGAAGTCCTGTACTAATATGGTGGCTTTAGGATGGCATCAGGGACCCTAATTCTTTGTTTCTGTTCGGATACTCTTTATGTGGCTCTTGTCCTGCTCACCATTTGTGTTAAAACAATGGTTGGTTTGGAGCCCCCTATCCACATATTTCCTTTTTCAGGCAGGAAGAAGAGGAAGGGCAAAAGGCAAAACATATGCCAGCTGAGCTGGTCCCTTTTAAAAGAATTTTTGGAGACATCCCACCCAGCAATTCTGCTTACATCACATTGGCCAGGCTGTGTCAAATGGCCACTTCTAGCCACAAAGGAATCTAGCAAATGTTGTTTTTTGGCTGAGCACATTAATGCTCAAATCAAATTTTTTTGTTTGTAAGAAAGGTAGGGAAAATGACCTTTGGGTAGGCAACAAGGGTATTTACACAATTGGAATGAGAAAATTGGAGGGTAACTTATATAAAGATAGGAATTACTGAAGGAGAAGCAGGTTCATGGAGGAAGATGCTTAGTTTGGATATATCAATTTGTGGATACTGTTGGGAAATCCAGTTGAAAATGTAACAAAAAGGAATTGGAAAGAAATGAGCAAATATTTTGGTTCAGTAACACCTTTGTAATGTGTTCCAATATTGTTGATTGAGAGGTTGGCCATAAGGCTAAACACTAAAATATTATTAAGTTTTGCCAACAAAAAGGCTTGTCCCAATTTTCAAAAAGAAATAGTTAATAGTAAAAAGATCCTTTGGTTTATACCCATAATTCTGCTGCTAATCTGAAATGCCAAGCTGGTCTTCAATATAAGCTGTTGTAATTTAAAATTTCTGCTGAGTCTAGCAGCGTACTTTCTTTACCTAGAAGTAACCATCAAATATTTAGTCATAACTGGCCGGGCGCGGTGGCTCACGCCTGTAATCCCAGCACTTTGGGAGGCTGAGGTGGGCGGATCACGAGGTCAGGAGATCGAGACTATCCTGGCTAACACGGTGAAACCCCGTTTCTACTAAAAATACAAAAAACTAGCCGGGCGTGGTGGCGGGCGCCTGTAGTCCCACATACTCAGGAGGCTGAGGCAGGAGAATGGCGTGAACCCGGGAGGCGGAGCTTGCAGTGAGCCGAGATGGCACCACTGCACTTCAGCCTAGGCGACAGAGCGAGACTGTCTCAGGGGGGTAAAAAAAGACTGTGTGTTATTGTGGAAAGAGCGTGAAATTTGGGTCCAGAGAGCCTTGGTTTTGCCATTTAGGATGAACAGAATGACTTTGAGCAAGATACCAGTCAGAGCCCCAGTTTTCTTATTTGGGAAACAGATATAAGGTATTACTTGCCTTACAGGATTGTAATTAGTATCAAATAATGTTTGCAAAGTGTTTTACATACAATAAAATGTTATACAAAACAAAGCTATTGTTCCTGTTATAACAATAAGTAGAGAAGTGGTAACTGAACACTCCAGAGGATAGTTGAGTTTCTGTAAGACTTGAAGTAAATTTACCACTTAATTCATTAAACTGTCAACTGAATTTCTGCTAAGTCAGATATATTTCTAATAAAAACATGCATTCCTGCGCGTGTGTGCGTGCATGTGTGTGTGTCTGTTGAGAGCTTGGTGAATGTACCAGCATATTCACCAACCACAGAAAGCTGTTCGTGTGATATGAAACCCTGAGGATCGTAGCTTCAGAAACCAAAAAGACTTCACTGTGTTTCACTAGGGTGGGAAATCACCATCAGTGGTCACATCGTGTATTACACTTGCCAAGGATCCAGTCTGTAGGAAGATTTAGAGAGTATTGAAATGCAGTTTTTGAACTACCACAGATAACTTCTAATCCCAAAGTAAAGACTGAAAGCTTCACCTGTTTTTCACTATCAAATGCCTCAAGCTATAAATAGGTCCAAAGCTCATCTCTCTCCACTTAGCAGAGAAGGGTCAAATTTCAGGGGGCAAAGCAAAATAGTAAAATGAATGTCAGGATATTTTATAGCGTCAGTCAGTCACCCACGGTCTCCTCTCTCTTCTTTTCTACTGTGCTATCCTAGAATCAGGGATTTCAGCAACAATGCCTCTGTTCAAACTCGCAGGTAGGTGTACAAAGTATTTGGAGAGCTCAGGTTTT
>NW_012106919.1:4064000-4068495 GCF_000951045.1 Mandrillus leucophaeus | reverse complement strand
GAGCCGAGATGGCACCACTGCACTTCAGCCTAGGCGACAGAGCGAGACTGTCTCAGGGGGGTAAAAAAAGACTGTGTGTTATTGTGGAAAGAGCGTGAAATTTGGGTCCAGAGAGCCTTGGTTTTGCCATTTAGGATGAACAGAATGACTTTGAGCAAGATACCAGTCAGAGCCCCAGTTTTCTTATTTGGGAAACAGATATAAGGTATTACTTGCCTTACAGGATTGTAATTAGTATCAAATAATGTTTGCAAAGTGTTTTACATACAATAAAATGTTATACAAAACAAAGCTATTGTTCCTGTTATAACAATAAGTAGAGAAGTGGTAACTGAACACTCCAGAGGATAGTTGAGTTTCTGTAAGACTTGAAGTAAATTTACCACTTAATTCATTAAACTGTCAACTGAATTTCTGCTAAGTCAGATATATTTCTAATAAAAACATGCATTCCTGCGCGTGTGTGCGTGCATGTGTGTGTGTCTGTTGAGAGCTTGGTGAATGTACCAGCATATTCACCAACCACAGAAAGCTGTTCGTGTGATATGAAACCCTGAGGATCGTAGCTTCAGAAACCAAAAAGACTTCACTGTGTTTCACTAGGGTGGGAAATCACCATCAGTGGTCACATCGTGTATTACACTTGCCAAGGATCCAGTCTGTAGGAAGATTTAGAGAGTATTGAAATGCAGTTTTTGAACTACCACAGATAACTTCTAATCCCAAAGTAAAGACTGAAAGCTTCACCTGTTTTTCACTATCAAATGCCTCAAGCTATAAATAGGTCCAAAGCTCATCTCTCTCCACTTAGCAGAGAAGGGTCAAATTTCAGGGGGCAAAGCAAAATAATAAAATGAATGTCAGGATATTTTATAGCGTCAGTCAGTCACCCACGGTCTCCTCTCTCTTCTTTTCTACTGTGCTATCCTAGAATCAGGGATTTCAGCAACAATGCCTCTGTTCAAACTCGCAGGTAGGTGTACAAAGTATTTGGAGAGCTCAGGTTTTTTTTTTTTTTTTCATATGCAACTGTTCCTTTAGCTACCATATCAGCTTTGATCATTCTTTATTTGGGGTTCATGATAGCTTTAAAATACATTTCTGGAAAACACAAAATGTTTTCAAGGGTTTTTTGTTTGTTTTTAGTTTTGGTATGTGGGTAAGTTTCTAAAACTGTTATCATGTATGTTGCATCTTTGATGATCCCAGTAGAAAATTCTGTGAAATATTTAATAACTAGTCTGCTAGTCTAAACAAAACCTGTGCTGCCATAGCTTTGAGACAGTTCCTACATAATGACTCTAGCTATGGTATTAGCTGAAAATCATGTACATGACAAAAATAACCCAATGTGTGTATTCTGATAGTTCATGAGAATAGCTTTCTGTTGTCCAGGTTTGCACACAGAGTAATTTTTAAAATAATAATGTTATAATTTTAAGTGATAAAAGCAATACATGTTTCACGTGAAATAGAAATTGTGCTGAAAAAATAAAAGTAATAAACATTCGTTTTGAAAGTTGGGGAATTCAGTACAAATAATAATTTTATTTCTTACTTATTTATTTTTTTGAGACACGGTGTCCCTCTGTTGCCCAGGCTGGAGTGCAGTGACACGATCATGAGTCACTGCAGCCCCAATCTTCTGTGATCTTCCCACCTCAGCCTCCTGAGTAGCTGGGACTACAGGCACGTGCCACCATGCCCAGCTAGTTTTTGTATTTTTTGTAGAGACAAGGTTTCACTATGTTGCCCAGGCTGGTCTCAAACTCCTGGGCTCAAGCAATCTGCCCACCTCGGCCTCCCAAAGTGCTGGGACTACAAGTATTAGCCACTGCACCCAGCCAAAAGTAATAATTTTAAAATTCTGCACATCCATTATACAAAGATAGCCACTCTTAACATTTTAGTGTTTTTTCTTTTCAATCTATCTTCTGTGCAAAATTAAAGAATTTTTTTAAAAAGACACTGTTATGATTATATTGCACATGTAATTTTATATCCTGCTTTTGGCAGGATAATGTTTTGGCTTAACTTTACAACTTATCCATTTACCATGGTATCCCAAACTTTTCCTAAAAAACATTTTAAAAGACTGCATATTCTATTTTCTTAACTAATTCCTTAGGTTCTTTATGGTTTTGGGGGGTTTTTTGTTGTTGTTGTTTGTTTGTTTGTTTTAGAGACGGAGTCTCGCTCTGTCACCCAGGCTGGAATGCAGTGGCGCCATCTCGGCTCACTGCAAGCTCCGCCTCCTGAGTTTACGCCATTCTCCTGTCTCAGCCTCCCGAGTAGCTGGGACTACAGATGCCCGCCACCATGCCTGGCTAATTTTTGTATTTTTAGTAGAGACACAGTTTCACCGTGTTAACCAGGATGGTCTCGATCTCCTGACCTCGTGATTCGCCCGCCTTGGCCTCCCAAAGTGCTGGGATTACAGGCGTGAGCCACTGCGCCTGGCCTCTTTATGGATTTTTATAAGTATAAATGTGTTCTGACAACAATATTGACACCTAAAGCTTTTTCCATGTTTAAGGATGATTTTCATAGGATAGCTTCTCAAATGGTTGTTTGGTAGGTGTTACTAAATTGTTTACCAAATGAGCTGTCAACATCATATGAGCGTTCCCATTTTTCTTCATCAGATATTTTTAAAAATCATATTTTAGAGAGAGTGCCTTTTAAAAATGTTAAGAGACATATTAGAAAAGAAAAGAAAATGAAGAGCTGTATAATGACCATATTCCTAAGCTTTCTGATGCCAAGTGTAGACAAGCTGGAAGACTGAGCTGAAATAACAGCAATCTACATGCGTCTACCCCAAAGCAGTGATTAATAGCCACCGTGATTACAGAAAGTTGTTCACATATTTTATCTTGTTTTATTTTACTTCATACAGCTGAAGAGAAACGTGAGTATTGCATTACTTTTGCTGCCATTTGTCAGAGTATTAATTAAAGAAAATATACTGTTCCTTAATTCAGAAACATGGCTATTTTTCAGCAGTGTTTATTAAATAATAGCCTTGAAAGTCAACAGAGATTCGTAATGACCATAGCTATCCCATAGCATAGCAAATAAGCTCATGGCTTTTCTGGATTCTAGTGTGTGTATAAAGATAGATAGATAGATAGATAGATAGATAGATAGATAGATAGATAGATAGATAGATAGAATTTTTTTTTTTAAAGAAAACCTCATGTGGCACTTTTATTTATTTATTTATTTAAAGATGGAGTCTTGCTCTGTAGCCCACGATGGGGTGCAGAGGTGTGACCTTGGCTCATCGCAACCTTCGCCTCCGGGGTTCAACTAATTATCTTGCCTCAGCCTCTCGAGTAGCTGAGATTACAGGTGCCCACCACCACACCTAGCTAATTTTTGTATTTTGAGTAGAGACGAGGTGTTGCTATGTTGGCCAGGATGGTCTCGAACTCCTGTCCTCGAGTGATCCACCCACCTCAGCCTCCCAAAGTGCTATGATTACAGGCATGAGTCACCGTGCCTGGCTTTAAAAACCTATTTTAGATAAAACCATAACTTTAGTTGTCTATTCCCCTCAATCTCAAATTAGACTTGTCCTTTTGCTGACTGATAGTAGGTTTGCCTCTGAATTCCTTTGGGAGATGAGATGTGGCAGATGAAAGGCCTACAACCTTGTCTTTCCTACACATTAATAAAGCACTGCTGAGAAACAAGCATGTTTTTCTGGACCTGTTGGGTTAAGAAGCAAGCATGATATTCCTCTTCTCAAGAGTCTTACGCTTCCAGTGTTAATAATAGTAATCTCCAACTTCTGGACGGTACTGCATAATTTTAAAGTATTTTTTGTGTAATCTTCATAACAATTCTCTGAAATTGACATTATTATTATTAACATTCCCCTTTATGATGATGAACACTGAGGCTCCCAGTTATTATGTGGTTTGCCCAAGGCCATCCAGCTGTCCTACACACATTTTCTTTTTTTATTTTTATTTTTCTTGAGACAGTCTTGCTCTGTCGCCCAGGCTGGAGTGTAGCAGCATAATCTCGGCTCACTGCAACCTCCACCTCCCAGGTTCAAGCAATTCTCCTGCCTCAGCCTCCTGGGTAACTGGGATTGCAGGCACGTGCCACCACCCCCAGCTAATTTGGTATTTTTAGTAGAGACAGGGTTTCACCATGTTGGTCAAGCTGGTCTCAAACTTCCGACCTCAGGTGATCCGCCCACTCAGCCCCCCAAAGTGGTGGGATTAGAGGCGTGAGCCACTGCGCCTGGCCTATCTACTTATCTTTTGAAATATAAGTTTCATTTTTTCCTTTCCATAATCACCACCATTCCCTGAAATATGTTTCATTTGTTTGTTTGCACTCTGTTGCCCATGCTGGAGTGCAATGGTGCGAACATGGCTCACTGCAGCCTCAACCTTCTGGGCTCAAATGATCCTCCCACCTCAGTCTCCTGAGTAGCTGGGACTTCATGCATATGCCACCATGCTTGGCTAATTTTTGG
>NW_012106919.1:4054615-4063950 GCF_000951045.1 Mandrillus leucophaeus | reverse complement strand
TCTGAAATTGACATTATTATTATTAACATTCCCCTTTATGATGATGAACACTGAGGCTCCCAGTTATTATGTGGTTTGCCCAAGGCCATCCAGCTGTCCTACACACATTTTCTTTTTTTATTTTTATTTTTCTTGAGACAGTCTTGCTCTGTCGCCCAGGCTGGAGTGTAGCAGCATAATCTCGGCTCACTGCAACCTCCACCTCCCAGGTTCAAGCAATTCTCCTGCCTCAGCCTCCTGGGTAACTGGGATTGCAGGCACGTGCCACCACCCCCAGCTAATTTGGTATTTTTAGTAGAGACAGGGTTTCACCATGTTGGTCAAGCTGGTCTCAAACTTCCGACCTCAGGTGATCCGCCCACTCAGCCCCCCAAAGTAGTGGGATTAGAGGCGTGAGCCACTGCGCCTGGCCTATCTACTTATCTTTTGAAATATAAGTTTCATTTTTTCCTTTCCATAATCACCACCATTCCCTGAAATATGTTTCATTTGTTTGTTTGCACTCTGTTGCCCATGCTGGAGTGCAATGGTGCGAACATGGCTCACTGCAGCCTCAACCTTCTGGGCTCAAATGATCCTCCCACCTCAGTCTCCTGAGTAGCTGGGACTTCATGCATATGCCACCATGCTTGGCTAATTTTTGGGAAAAAAAAAAAAAATTGTGGAGATGAGGTTCTCACTATGTTGCCCAGGCTCCAAAGTCTCGAACTCCTGGCCTCAAACAATCCTCCCACCTTAGCCTCTCAAAGGGCTGGGATTACTGGTGTGAGTCACCATGCCAGGCCCACTCCCCGAGGTATTTTTGAAAAGCAGAGCTCTTGAATTAGAGTCAAATTTCAGCTGTGGTTACATGAAGTCAAAACAAGTGGTTGATTCAGTGGAAGGAAATATCAACCATATAATTTTTGGTCATCATGTAAGCTACTTCTCAAGAGTAGAGTTTCTACTTTTCAACTGTCTATAGTGGCTTAGAGACATACAATCTTAGTAAAAACAATACTGTTTTAAAATAGGAAACAAATAGAAATGTGCAGTCCCAGACAATGAATGCTTGTTCTGGAAAAGCCAGATATCAAGCAAGTAGGATTTGGTTTCTGGGCATCCATTTCCATACTGTCCTTCCTGAGGCCTCCAGCTCTATTGCTGCAGACCCAGCATGACTGACCAGTTGCATCATCCTCATTCTCATCTTCATAACCAACTGTCCTATTTCCATTTACCCTTCATGGTGCATGCAGCCTCTTCCAACTTCTGCTTGCTACTCTCCCTTGAGATGCATGTGCTTGCTCGTGATGCTTAGGAAGAAGTGACATTATTTCTGGGGATCAGTTGGCAGTAGGGTGTGGAGGCATTCTCAGGCCATCGAATGCATTTACTTGGTGTTCCATTTGTTCCTTCATGGATCATGGTGCTTGCCAAAGGACTACTGATAGCATCCAAGGATGCATTTCCGTTTCAGGTGTTTGAGTTTAACAAGGCAAATAGATGCATGAAGTCTGGCCAACATAGTGGGCTTCTCTGTTAACTTTGCTGTAACAAACCAGGTTTTAAAAACTGGCTGACCTGACTTATTGTTGGGGAAGTTATGAATCAATTCCTATCATCTCCAATGTACATTACATCACATACTAAGTCATATCATTTATCATCTCATTCATAGTCCAAAGCTAACCCCACACACCAAATGTCTGTTTGACCAATGCTACACATTACCTCTTTCAATTTAATCTGGTGCTTTACTTGTCTTAAGGCATTTCCACATACACTATCTCACTTCGTGTCGCAACAGCCTTGCCGGCGAGGTTGGGTAGGTATTAGTATTCCCACTTTACAGATAAAGAAATGGAAATAGAGGAAGATGTAGGAGGTGTTAAGTGCAGAGCAGGGAGCTTGAACACATGACATCTACTTAATTTAGAATAGAAAATATGGACTTTTGCAGGTCTGTATAGACATTCATGGGTGGGGGCATCTTTCTCTCTGCATACAGTTTGCTCTGTCATCCTGTGGGGAATGTTTCTGTCTTCTACTGTTGCTCCAAATAGCTAGCTATTTGCCATTGTCATTATTGCTACCAGCTATTTGCTGGAAATACTAGGATAAGTATTAGAGGTAATGATTATTCAGACAGAAAACACTGAGGATCTGGAGAACACAGTGGAACTTAACAGAAAGGCAGATACTTGATGGCCATCACCATCCTATATGATGACACTGGTTTTCTTTTCTTTTCTTTTTTGAGACAGAGTTTTGCTCTGTCACCCAGGCTAGAGTGCAGAGGTGCAGTCTCGACTCACTGCAACCTCTGCCTCCTGGGTTCAAGTGATTCTCCTGCCTCAGCCTCCTGAGTAGCTGGGATTACAGGTGTGCACTACCATGCATAACTAATTTTTGTATTTTTAGTAGAGACAGGGTTTCACATGTTGGCCAGGCTGGTCTTCAACTCCTGACATCAAGGGATCCACCCTCCTCGGTCTCCCAAAGTGCTGGGATTACAGGGATGAGCCACCGTGCTCAGAGACACTGGTTTTCTTACATCCTGAGGGTCTTGGGGTTATTCGTTGCCAAACTAAGAAGCATCCTCTCCCCCCATTTTAAGAATGGGAAAATTAGGGTATATACAAGTAAACTTGGCCTTCCAAGGGTCATTCACTACTGAGGCCCATGTCCACAAGAAATGGGACTTCCAGTACTAGGCAGTAAATGTCAGTGGTCCCCTTGCTGCATACAGCAGCATATCACAAAGTTGTCTGGATTTGAAGAAAACAAGGTTTGATGTGTGAGAGAAACACAGTATCTGTCTTAAGTAGAAGAAAGGCCCTAAAGTACACATTTATTTCTCAGAACTACTTAGATCACTGGAATCACTGGTTCTCCTTAGCAAGAGAAACTCCAAGGACCAATAATCCTATCCACATCTTTAAAACCATCAGAAAAACTCCACCAACCTAATGGAAAGAACTGTGCTGCATGGTTCAAACTATGAAATCAAACTTAGCCTTGCCAGACACAGGTGATCTTACATGAGGTGCTGGTCCTCCAAGAGCCCAGTCTCATCTTTAGGACCATCTTTAGGACTATTCTGATATGCGCTATGAGAATCTGACTCATGTTTCTGAGAGCATATTTTCAAGGTACCCACACAGAAACCCACTAAAAGGAGAACAGGCACTGAGCTCTGCAGTGTTTCCGGGACCCTGGTTGGAAAGCAGGGGAGCCATGCACGCAGCACAGTCCCTGTCTCATGCCTTAACATAGCAGAAACTCTCAGATGACTTTTGAAAAGGGGCTTGAACACTAATGTGAAAACCTCTTTTAGAAATTGATGATGCAACGCGCAGCTTTGCTGAAAAAGTGTTTGCCACTGAAGTCAAAGATGAAGGAGGTCGTCAGGAGATTTCCCCCTTTGATGTGGATGAGATCTGTCCAATTTCTCATCGTGAGATGCAAGCACACATATTCCATCTGGAGACTCTGTCCACCTCTACAGAAGCCAGGAGGTAAGTGGTGTAAGCGGAATGCTTAGCATATTGGCACCTAAGGAGGGGTATCTGCCAGGGAAGATATGGTTTAATTTATCCAAATGATGTTCCATTCAGAGGAAGAACTCTGCCAGAGTTAGAAATTCCTAAGGCTGGGCACAGTGGCTCACAAGTGTAATTCCAGCTGAGGTGGGTGAATGACTTGAGGACAGGAGTTTGAGACCAGCCTGGTCAACATGGTGAAACCCTGTCTCTACTAAAAATACAAAAATTAGCCAGGCATGGTGGTGCACACCTGTAGTCCCGGCTACCTGGGAGGTTGAGGCAGGAGAATCGCTTGAACCTGGGAGGCGGAGGTTGCAGTAAGCCAAGATCGCCCCACTGCACTCCAGCCTGGGTGACAGAGCGAGACTTTGTCTCAAAAAAAAAAAAAATTCTTTTCCCCCCATACTGGATATGCTAGAGTGAGTAGAGAGAGGAGCCAATGATGAAAAAAGAAGAAAGCAGTGGGCCTCCTATCTCGTTCACATCTCCCTTGATTGAAGCCTCCCTACCCATCTAAGCAAGAGGACTTCGAGATACCATAGAATTATTTCAAACAAAAGTGGGCAAATGGCTGCTGTGAACATATTCAATTTACACACAACGGTTATATAAACTGGGACACAAGAGCCTCCATCTTCAGACTCTGTCCCTAGTCAACCTTAGTGTTATGCTCCCTGGCGTGAATCCTGCCTTCCAGTTAGTCTGACCACCTCCTGGCCTTAGGAATACTGCTCTCTACTTCTGCCCTCATGCCCTGCCCATCCTATGTCTGTGATGCATACTTACTGCCTCCCCCAAGCAGTCTTTGAAAATCCCTCTCCACCAAATCTATTTTCCTTTATTTGAACCACTCTAGGATTCACTACCGGCCATACTTTAGTCCTCAAACCTCAAACCTATACTAACCACTTTGTTGGAATCCTCTCCTTAAGTCCTCTCCCGATCCCACCAGCTTCATGGGGAAAAGACTATTCTGCTGTCTTTCTCTTGGTTTTACATCTTTAAGGAAAGAAGAGCAATCCACCTCCTTTGGTGTCCCCCATAGGACTTAACACAGGACTTGGGTCAAAGCAATAAACTTGGGTCAAACTCAACAAATACTTGTTGATTTGAGAAAATAATATTAAATACCTTGTAAGTTCCAGGTACTCTGCTAGGCATTTTGTACACATTAAATCTCATAGAAATCCTATAAGGTAGTCATTTTTGCACCATTTTTTCAGGTGGGTAAATGGGAGCTCCTTTATCCATATTTAAGGAACATGAATAAAATGATACAGGTAGTAACTGATATAACCTGTGTTTTCTGTAGTACCTAAACTGCCTGTTCAGCTGGGAGTGGATTGCCTGGGAAGAAGGGTGTCATGGTAAAGGTCTTCTAGGATTGCTAAGGCTCTTCCAAGGTAGAGCAGGGACAGGGGCACACTGTCATGTGTCTTCAGTGATTTCTCCTCCTACTATGCTTGGATCCTGTTTCTGATACCCAACCACATTTTAAATTTTACTTTTTGTCCTCAGAATAAAATCGTATAGAGAAACATCTTTCTGTCACAGTGAAATGCCTGATGAAGACAAAATTAACTCTTACTTTTAAATTTCGAACCCAGAAAAAAGCGTTTCCAAGGACGGAAGACTGTTAATTTGTCCATTCCACTAAGTGAAACATCTTCCACCAAACTGTCCCACATTGATGAATGCATTTCCTCATCTCCAACCTACCAGAACGTGCCTGATTTTCAGAGAGTGCAGATCACTGGTGACTATGCCTCTGGGGTGAGTTGGTCCTTGCCACTCAGACTTAGCAACCAGGAAGCCATTCTGCTTGACAGTTCTAGCGCCTTACCTTCTCCTTCCTGTTAAGGGAGGTGTAGCTCATCTGTACTTTGTTACACTTCATTATTGCATTTCACTACTAATATGGTATGTCTTATATTTCTGTTGTTTTTATCATCCCACATAATGTATCCTCTGTCTCATTTGCTTGCACATGGAGAATATGGAGTAGAATGCAGTGTGTATGTTACAGAATACAATGGACAGATTTTGGCAAAAAGTATCAAAGAGAGCAGTAGAGTGGTCAAATCTCACTGATGTTATCATAAATTAGAAAAGGGAGCCTCTGGGGAGGCACGGAGACTCTGGGGAAAAGAAAGACCCCAGCAGACCTAGGATAGTGAGAAGGGTTGCAGATAGCATAAACCAACCAAAGAAAACAGATCCAGAGAAAGAGAGAGGGAAGAGAAAAAAGAAGGAATCAGAGAAAAGAAGGAAGACAAGAGAGGGGTTAGAGAATCCTAATGAGGCTATTGTGTTTTGAGGATCTGAACTCTCCAATTTCATTGCAGATGGTTACATAGTAGATCATTACTTGGAACAGAGTCTAGTATGCCACAGGGATAGTAAAGTCATGTCACAAGCAACTTGACCTGCTTGTCTCATCCAGAACAGTTGGTCAATTAATAAATCTCTGCCACAGGGACTTGCAGAATCAGCATCATATTGGTGAAACTGCTGTGCAGCCATCAGTCGATGCTCCAAATATAGTTTTAATGACTAGTGCTGGGTCCCCTTCTCATGTAACTGACCCACTTAGGGTCAGTCCTAAGATACTTAAAAGTAACAGAGCAATTAAATGCACCTCATTCTTGCTTACTCATTTTCTGTATAACATGGGTGCTCTCTAAATGTCAGGGGGTTTAGGCACTAAATAAATAAAAAGAAATGCCTAATAGAGATGAGTACAGGGGAAACACAGTTTGGAGGACTCCAGAATTCAAAATAACGTAAAAATTTGAAGATAAATGTCATACGTGCATGCTTGATAGAAATGAAAACAACAGGCTGGGCACGGTGGCTCACACCTGTAATCCCAGCACTTTGGGAGGCCGAGACGGGGGATCACGAGGTCAGGAGATCAAGACCGTCCTGGCTAACACGGTGAAACCCCGTCTCTACTAAAAAAATACAAAAAACTAGGCGGGCGCCTATAGTCCCAGCTACTCCGGAGGCTGAGGCAGCGTAAACCCGGGAGGCGGAGCTTGCAGTGAGCTGAGATTCGGCCACTGCACTCCAGCCCGGGCGACAGAGCGAGTCTCTGTCTCAAAAAAAAAAAAAAAAAAAATAAAAAAAAAAAAAAAAAAAAGAAAAAAAAAAAAAAAAAAAAACAAAAAAAAAAAAAAAAAAAAATAAAAAAAAAAAAAAAAAAAAGAAATGAAAACAACAATAAAAACAAAGAAGTTAGGAGGACGAACAAAATGTACAGAAGTCAAGGAGTAGCTTCTCCTCCTGTGAAAGCTGGAAGGCACCTGAAACCTTGACCTGGAGACTGGGAAAAACGAAGTATGTTGCTGTACCTGTTGGCTGAATGTGGGCTGCTGAGCAACACTCTACGCTCTACCTGATTGTAGTCTGTACCCAAATTAGTCTTCACCCTTGTAATTTAAACAGAGAGGCAAAGGGGAAACCAGGGCTCAGTTCCCAAGATCATTAATTCCTGCTAAACACTTGATTCAATTTAATCAGTCTTTGTTGAGCATCTATTCTGTGCTAGGCGTTGTGTGCTGAGAACATGAAGGTGAATAAGACCCAGCTCTCATTCTTGAGGACCTGACAGACTAGTGGCCTATTAGGTGGCAATGAGCTACACATGCCATTGGAAGCATGGAAGCAGACCCCCAGACCTAGCACCTGTGCCAGACTCTTTTGGCCAAGGTCAGCAGGTCTTTAAAATAGTTAAACTAATTCAGGATCAATATCTGGACCTTAAACTATTGGGGACAAGCATATGTTAGTCCCAGAGTAAAAGTCTTTGGGTTCTAATAATGAACATTCAGTGATTTCAAGTTATAACTACTTGGGCACGCCTGCCTGGCCCAGTCAGGAGTTGGGAATGGGGACAGGGGAAATTTCCCGCAGCTCTAATGAGGCTTTCCCCTAGAATCTCTCAATTTTTACCCAGAAATAAAATCATCTAAAAGACTAACTTCTCACACAATGATGTTGTGATCATCATAGCTGAAGAAGGCAGTGCATGGGTTTGAGAGATTTGTGACCCCTTATTCATCCCAAAATATTTCCCTCACTGACCAAGTGGTTTGAATTCTCACAATTTGAGTCACATAGTCTTTCAGTTGAGGTATTGTCTTTGTTTTGTTTTGTCTTTTTGAGACGGAGTCTCGCTCTGTTGCCAGACTGGAATGCAGTGGCGCAATCTTGGCTCACTGCAACCTCCACCTCCCAGGTTCAGGCGATTCTCCTGCCTCAGCCTCCCGAGTAGCTGGGCCTAAAGGTGCGAGCCACCACGCCCGGCTAATTTTTGTATTTTTAGTAGAGACGGGGTTTCACCATGTTGGCCAGGCTGGTCTTGATCTCTTGACCTTGTGATCCACCCACCTTGGCCTCCCAAAGTGCTGGGATTACAGGCGTGAGCCACCACGCCCGGCCTGAGGTATTGTCTTGTACTTAAAATATTCACACGCACTTGGAAGGAAGAAAGTATATACCATGTTAGAATGGATTCTTTTAATCTTATTTGCTAGATAATCCCTGCTATGTAACAAAAACCAAAAACAAATACAGGACTATAAGGGAAAGACTCGTAGGACAGGTAAGTTTGGTACAGACGAAAAAGCTAGAAAAGCTTCAGGACCTGCTCTGGGAGGGAGATTTTGGTCCCAAGTCAATGAAGAAGCAGCAAGGTGAGTGGTGAGGCTCAGAATGGGCTGAGATACACAGGAGAGCTGGGAGGTGCCAAGGATAAGCTTTACTAAATTCTCAGTTTTTCATGGGATAATTCTGATATGCTGAGTTTTTTTTTTTTTTTTTTTGCAGGTTACAGTTGAAGATTTTGAAATTGTTTGCAAAGGTCTGTATCGGGCACTATGCATACGTGAGAAATACATGCAGAAGTCATTTCAGAGGTTCCCTAAAACCCCTTCCAAATACTTACGCAACATTGATGGTGAGGCTTGGATAGCAAATGAGAGCTTCTATCCAGGTAACAATTCTCTTACATAATGTATGAAACATGTCTTTTATTTAAACTATTAAATATTAAATTTAAAATATGCCCCTAGATTATAAGTAATCTAGTCTAAAAATACCATAGTAATAGTCATCTTTGGCCCCATTTCCTCATGTGTCCAATCACTTGATTCAGTCTGCACAACATCTTTCTGAACTTTTTCTCTTCATCATTCCCTAAACTGTCATTCAGGCTTAGCCTTCTCCTTGTTCGGATAATTACAAGAGCTTCCTAACTACTCTCCTAAATTTCAGTCTCACTCTTTTTTGGTTCATCTTTACTTTGGTGCTAATTTTTAAAACATAGATCTGAGCACATCCTTCTCCTGACAAGAACCTTTAGCTGCTCCTTGCTACCTACAAAGCAAAGTCCAGTCTTTAGCCTGGCATTTGAGGCCCACATCCTCTCGCCCCCTAACTACATTTTATTTGTTTGTTTGTTTTCCGAGACAAGGTCTTATTCTGTTGCCCAGGCTGGAGTGCAGCGTCATCCTCTTGGCTCACTGCAACTTCCACCTCCTGGGTTCAAGCGACTCTCCTGCCTCAGCCCCCTGGGTAGCTGGGATTACTGGCGTGTGCCACCATGCCTGTCTAATTTTTGTATTTTTTGTAGAGATGGGGTTTTGCCATGTTGGCCAGGCTGGTCTCAAACTCCTGGCCTCAAGTGATCTGCCTGCCTCAACCTCCCAAAGTGCTGGGATTACAGGCATGAGGCACCACACCTGGCCTGTTTATTTTTGAACTTGCACACTCAACCTATTTCTTTTCTTTCTTTTTTTTTTTTTT
>NW_012106919.1:4042635-4053410 GCF_000951045.1 Mandrillus leucophaeus | reverse complement strand
TTTTGAACTTCCAAATTGTAATATTATTAAAGATTGCCAGTTCCACAACTTCCTGTCTGTAATTCCTTTTAATATTAAAATTGTATTAAACATGTCTCCAGTTTGGTAACTCATAACAGTGGTTTACCCATCCTCTATAATATTGACATTTAGTTTGTCTTGTCTTTATTTCCCCTAAGTTATGCTTTAATAATAATTATATCATTAATAGTGAGCTATTAATCCTTAAGTATAAGGATTTCAAAATTAATATTTGATGTAGCAACATGCTGTTTCACTTCTCTTAGGTTCCTTTTCTCCCAGTTTTGAATAGGAAATGTGCAGACTGTTTTGTTTTGTTTTCTTCTATGCTATTTTTCTCACTTTGGCTGCTGTAGGCATCACTTGCCAACAGGAGACTTTCCGATGCCTTCCTTGGGCACAGCAGTGAAGAGGCATAAATGACCATACTTGTTGAAAGTAAAAGGATGCATTCTTAAAGGCTCTGACAGTGTGAAATGTGTTCATGGCTTCCTTAGGCTGAAACCGCTAGCAGTGGAAAGAAGGGAACACATCCACTTAATCTCTTCTCAATTCCTTTAGCAGAAATTGTATGTGCTTTAAAAGGTGGGAAAAATAATTCTCATAAGAATTATTACTCTTACAATAATAATTTATTTTATATCTCTTTTTTACGTTAAAACCACTTTAGGTGGAGCACAGAGGATTCTTAGGAGAGTGAAACTATTCTGTATGATACTATAAGGGTGGATATATGTCATTATACATTTGCCAAAACCCATAGGCTTTGAGTGAACCCTAATGTGCACTATGGACTTTGGGTGATTATAAGGTGTTAATGTAGATTCATCTGTTGTAACAAATGGACCCTCTGATGCAGGATGCCTAGAGCGGAGACTGGCTGTGCGTGTGTGGGTGCAAGGGCTGTGGGGAAACTGCATTTTCTTTTTTTTCTTTCTTTCTTTTTTTTTTTTTTTTTGAGATGGAGTCTCACTCTGTCACCCAGGCTGGAGTGCAGTGGCACAAACTCACTCACTGCAACCTCCACCTCCTAGGTTCAGGAGATTCTCCTGCCTCAGCCTCCTGAGTAGCTGGGACTACAGGTGTACAACACCACACCCAGCTAACTTTTGTATTTTTTAGTGGAGATGAGGTTTCACCCTGTTGGTCAGGCTGATTTTGAACTCCTGACCTCAAACGACCCACCCACCTTGGCCTCCCAAAGTGCTGGGATTACAGGCATGAGCCACTGTGCCCAGTCTGGAAACAGCATTTTCTACTTAATTTTACTGTGAACCCAAAACTGATCTTTAAAAGCCTATTTCAGAAAACACTCTAAATTAAGCCTAATAAAAAAGATTGGCTTAAATAAGCTAAACTCTATTTTTTTTAACTGTAGTTTGACTTTTATTCTTATCTCATTATCTAAGACCTAATAATATGCTCTAAACAACTTCAGTAAATAATGAAGATTGTTTGTAAGTAGTATATGGATTACTTTATGTAAACAGTTCTTCCAAATAAATTGAAAAATCATTCTTACACTAGATAACATATTGTTTTATTTTTCTTTTTTTGAGATAGGGTCTCCCTCTGTCACCCAGGCTGGAGTGCAGTGGTGTGATCTCAGCTCACTGCAACGTATGCCTCCTGGGTTCAAGTGATTCTCCTTGAACTCTCTACTCCTAGCCTCCTGAGTAGCTGAGATAACAGGTGTGCACCACCACAGCCCGGCTAATTTGTGTATTTATAGTAGAGACGGGGTTTCACCGTACTGGTCAGGCTGGTCTCAAACTCCTGACCTCAGGTGATCCACCCTCCTCGGCCTCCCAAAGTGCTGAGATTACAGGCACAAGCCACCACACCTGGCCAACATATTATTTTTATAGTTGTTTTATGCTATGAAGTCACCTTTGAAAAATAATGCAAAAATAAAGGTTAGCTTAATTCCAGATAATTACAACTTAAGTACTGGATTCCAAGCTAAAGAGATGTTGTAGTATTTCAGATTTTGGTTATTTTTATGTGGTCGTTCATCCTATGTGCTAATATATTACTCTGTGCTTGATTGAAAAAGTCTTTACTCCTCCTGTGAAGAAGGGAGAGGACCCTTTCCGAACAGACAACCTTCCTGAAAACTTGGGCTATCACCTCAAAATGAAGGACGGTGTAGTTTACGTCTATCCTAACGAAGCAGCAGCCAGCAAAGATCAGCCTAAGCCACTTCCTTACCCAAATCTGGACACCTTCTTAGATGATATGAATTTTTTACTTGCTTTAATTGCTCAAGGACCTGTGTAAGTGTTTAGCGAGACCTAAACAACTAGTACTACGACTACTGATAGTAAGACTAAGTGTTTACTAAATGCTTACTATGTTCAAACACTATATTAAACCCTTCATGCACATTGTTCCTTTTATTCCTTACACTTGCTCTGTGAGGTGGTTATTTTCATAATTCCAGTTTTATGAGCTAAGACTTTGATGCGTTAAGTAACTTGCCAAAAGTGACACAGCTGGCTGAGCCAGGATTTGCGCTTGAATCTGCTGACCCCAATGCCAGGGCCTTTAACTTTGAACAACACTCTCTCCACGGAGTTTTAAGATATCTTTCCAAGTTCTCCCTCATTATTATGTCCAACATTGTTGAAAAGATTAAGCCTTTGGAGCCCACTACTTCTCAATGAGATTAACTGAAGAGTAAACTGAAAGGTTTGTTCCAATAATTATTTCCTAGGAATGATAAAGGTCCTGATAGTTTTGAAATTGTGACTGTTTTCCTTGAATGTCTGAAACTTTTTGGAGTTATCTAATTTTATTTTTCACAGTAAGACCTATACCCACCGGCGTCTGAAGTTCCTCTCCTCCAAGTTCCAGGTCCATCAGATGCTCAACGAGATGGACGAGTTAAAAGAGCTGAAAAACAACCCCCACCGAGATTTTTATAACTGCAGGAAGGTAAACATTTTAGTTGCTCCGAGGTAATTCCTGGGCAAAAGCAATTCAATTATTTATTGAGAGGCGCAAGAAAACAGTGTGTTTCTGATTAATCTAAGATTTCTACAGGTTTGGTGGATTTTAGTAAAAGCAGATAACAGATTATGTCTAATGGGTTAGAGTTAAGTGCCATTTCTACTGTTTTCCCCACAGAAAGGTTTGCCACATTTTTGGCATAAAAAATTATAGTTATCATCAACAACAAAAATAACAACAACAACAAAAAAAATCAAAAATGACCATTCTGGAATTTGAAAGATCTTCCCTCTAGTCCTTTTTCTTTGAATTCCTGACTGTAAGACCTTGGAGGAAGTGACAACATATTTTCATTTCAGTCCTCATTTGTCAAATTGGGAACTACATCTGCACAGTCCAGTTCACATGAGGATTGTGAATATCAAATGAGCTAGCCTAGAGATTGTGAAACCCAATCAACTAGAAACACTTCCAAGATGTATTCTGACCATCAACATGATTACAAGGAAGTGGGAATAGGAAATATATGAGCAGAGATTCAGGCCCAAATCCTGGCTCAGCTGCCTATACAACTTTGGACTAATTACTTAATCTGCTGAAATTTCAGTGTATAAAATTTAGTTATAAGAATATCTACCTCATAAAAGCCACCACCGTGTCATGGCTTCATAATTTCAATCCTTTATCCTTAGAGGCTGAAAGTTACGGTAGTGACTTCACTTCCAGCTGTGTTTCAGGAGTGAAGAATGGTCCTGAAGAATGTGTGGATCAGATGTAGGAAGTAAATTGGATGTACAGATATACGGAAGAAGCAAGCATTATTATTGCATCTAGCCAAACCTTCCACATCCTCACATGGGCACATCACAGTTGTAACGAGTTTTTTATTGCTGGACCACCTCCACCAACTGTCAGCTCACATCCTCATTATTTACTTTGTCCCAACATAGTGGGATTTGCAGCACCATATCCTCTAAACAGAGTATCATAACTAAGGCTGATTGATGTTTTTTTCTTTCTTTGAATGTACATACAGGTGGACACTCATATCCATGCAGCCGCTTGCATGAACCAGAAACATCTGCTGCGTTTTATTAAGAAATCTTACCAAACTGATGCTGACAGAGTGGTCCATAGCACCAAAGAGAAGAATCTGACCCTAAAGGAACTTTTTGTGAAATTGAACATGCATCCTTATGACTTGACTGTTGATTCTCTGGATGTTCATGCTGTAGGTTGAAATGCCAATGTCAGTTTCACTCTAATACTCAGAACCTCATGTGTCTTTCTCCTACAAGCCCTCCCTTCTCAGAGCTCTTTTAACTATCTTGGCTTGCCATGATGCCTGAAAGCACCACAGACAATTTTGAAGTTTGCTCATTGTCACCTGTCCCAAATTCCATTCTTGGAGCCCAATGCCCTCCCCCACTACCAGACCCCAGTTCTGCTTGACTATTTCCTAGCTCTCTGTGTCCAGACCGCTCTGGTAATAATACATTTCTGCAATTTTTTCCTCATTCAGGGACGCCAGACCTTCCAGCGTTTTGATAAGTTCAATGACAAATATAATCCTGTAGGAGCAAGTGAGCTACGGGACCTCTACTTGAAGACAGACAATTACATTAATGGAGAATATTTTGCCACTATCATCAAGGTGAGGAGGAACCAATCAGATCTATGGTACCTGGCACTGTTGTTGAAGAAAGGGAAGAAGGAAGGAAGGAAGGAAGGAAGGAAGGAAGGAAGGAAGGGAGGGAGGGAGGGAGGGAGGGAGGATGCTATCCCTGGGGCCAAACACCACACAAATGAATATAAGAATTTCTTCTGAAACATCCACTCTAATGATTTTTAAAGACCTCTATTCCTAAGGTAGAGAAATTAAGGGTGTGGTTTTGAGATTGATTAAGGACCTAGCCTTTTCAGATTCTGAAAGGAAGAGTTAGAAAAGGAATCTCCTCTCCCTAGACCCCAGAGGAACTTGTGGGAATTCCTGGCTTGGACTTCTCCCTTGGCTTTGCAGGAGGTAGGTGCAGACCTGGTGGAGGCCAAGTACCAGCATGCTGAGCCCCGCCTGTCCATCTATGGCCGCAGTCCTGATGAGTGGAACAAACTGTCCTCCTGGTTCGTCCGCAATCGCATCCACTGCCCCAACATGACATGGATGATCCAGGTCCCCAGGATCTAGTATGTACCTCTAGAAACTCTAGAGCCTGCACTTGTCTCATCTGCTTCAACTCCCCTGTATGAACAAGGAATGTGTTGCCCATCTAGATAGAAATCAGCTTTGTTAAAACAGCATTCACTATTGGGTCCTGAATGCTTGGTTTTGTGCACTCTGGATATAGCGCTCTTAACCACAGACAGGAGTTAGGAAGATCATTTCAGTTCAGTCCTCTAGCTTTATGAAGATCATAAATAACTTACTGAGAATGATTAAAACTAAGATAGAATAAGAACTATGTAGTTTGGTATACATTGTCTTTCACCTGGTCTTCTCTGTGTCAAGTCCATTCTTTCCCATGCTCATCTCTACTGGGATGTGGCTTTCTTGTATCAGAACCTTTACTACTGTCTGTCAATTGTCCCACCTACAAGTGCTCAAGTTCTCCACAATCAAAAAGTATTTATCAATGGTATTGCTGAGGATGTCATCTCCCTTTCATACCCCCTGCTGTCATTCATCGCCTTCAGGGATGGCTTCTCTTTCCGTTTGTTCAGTATCATTGATCTTTTACCTAACTTAGGTGTTTATGTATTTTCTGGCTACCTGTCTTTGTGTTCTGTGTGACCTACTGCAATGCAAGAGTTTCATCCCGTCTTTTTAACCAAAAAAGTAATTTTTTGACTAGGATAATACTTCCTGTCTAATAGGCAGAGAGGCAGTAGGTTGGTTAGGAGTACAGATTCTGGACCGAGAGTGGCGATACTTGACTCCTGGCTCCACCATTTCGCTGTGTTACCTTGGGTTAAGTCATATCACCCCATTGTGCCTTAGTTTCATCATCTCTAAAACAAGATTATAAACAATACCTAACTTATTGAGTTGTTACGAGGATTACATTAGCTAATATTTCTAGACACTTAGAAGAGTGGTTGGGATATATTAACTGCTATATAAGAGTTTGTTAAATTGCAGACCAGAGGTATTCTTGGAAATCATTTCATGCTCACTGTCTTGTAGCTGCACACATATATTGAGACTTTTATGGCATACTTGCTATATTCCTCTATGAGGACTTAGCTGTGAAGGTTTAGTTTTCTTATGACAAAGATTTGTAAAAAAGATGGGGGAATAGGGTTCACCAAAAAATTTTTACTTCCTGTGTGCAGCCCAAACTGAATCCCTCTCTGTAGGGGACCAAGAAGAATGTATGAGGAGCATGGACCTAGGATAGATATACCAAGTCTTTTCCTGTGCATGACATTCGGTCCTCTGGTTCCCTCATACTGGGGCTATCAGTCCTAAAAATCATTTTTTCTCCTAAATTCTCTTAATTCTTGCCTCTAGTGATGTGTTCCGTTCCAAGAATTTCCTTCCACATTTTGGAAAAATGCTGGAGAATATTTTCATGCCAGTGTTTGAGGCCACCATCAACCCCCAGGCTGACCCAGAACTCAGTGTCTTCCTCAAGCATGTAAGCATGACCTTTCAGGCCTTCATACTGCTGCTCATGAACCAACCTCCCTACCTGGTCATGACGAATTCTTGGTGCTTATCTCTTTATGTTTGGTCTGTGCCTTTGGACCTGAAAGTTTGTGTGAGGACTGGGAACCTGCAGTTGGACTGAACCCATTGCCTGACTCACTTTTCCTAACAGATCACTGGCTTTGACAGTGTGGATGATGAGTCCAAACACAGTGGCCACATGTTCTCCTCCAAGAGTCCCAAGCCCCAAGAGTGGACATTGGAAAAGAATCCATCTTACACTTACTATGCCTACTACATGTATGCAAACATCATGGTGCTCAACAGCCTGAGAAAGTAAGCAAGAGAGAACTGGAGCTAGGAGGGTCTATTTGACACAGCTCTTTCCACATATATTGGCACTAAAGGTGGTCAAGGGTCTCATGCATCACTGTGATGATTCCAACTGGCCCAAATCAGAAATTTCCTTCTCTTAACTTTTTTCTTCAGTTTATTTACTTAGGGGCAGAGATTGATATTTTGATGCTTTCACTAACTTTCACAGTTCATTTTTTTTGGGGGGAAGTTTAGGAATTTATACTAATCATTGTGTAATTAATTATAACACTTCATATATTTTACCCTTCTTGATATATTTGGGTAAGGAATAAGTAGAGGAATATTATACTGGGGTTTTCTGGAAACATTTCTCCCTTAAAGTTTGAATAGAATAGAATAGAATAAATGATGTGATGTTGATATTTGTAAATTTCCTATTGAGACTGAAGGTATTTCCATCCAGGCAATCAACACTTGATTTACTTCCTTACCCCTATATCCTCTGCTGCCTCTTTTTAGAAACTTTGTATTTAGGAAGAGTTAAGATTATTATTTGGGACTGTTTTGCTGAATCCTTTGGATGGCTTACTTCCTTCCAGAGTGTTCATTTTTCTACTGAATTTTCTTGTGAATCACTCCATACTCAGAACCTGTGATTCCAACAGCAGTTCTATTTCCCCAGGGAACGAGGCATGAATACGTTTCTGTTCCGACCTCATTGTGGGGAAGCTGGAGCCCTCACCCATCTCATGACAGCATTCATGACAGCAGATAATATATCTCATGGCCTAAATTTAAAAAAGGTGAGTTGGAAGCTCTCTTCTTAATTTTTACATTGGAGCTAGAGGAATCTTTTTTCCCTTAGCCAACCATACTGTCACAAGTCATTATCAACACTGGAATCATATTCAAGTAGAGCATAAAAGATTTTTTAGTTTAGTGCAGTTCATTCTACAGAGAGAAGTAAAGGGACTTGCTCAAGATTACCTTGCTAGTTGCTGTTAGAGATATGTTAACACAGATCTCCTGACTTCTAGCTTAGAATCCTGACAAGGGTAATAATTCAGAGATGGCCTGGCTTTCCTTAAGCTAGTTTTTGCCAGATTTCTTGTTATAGCATGCTTCAAGATGTTTTTTGTGAGAGTCAGAACTTTCTGGTAGAGAGAGAGGGAAAAAAAGAATGTTTCAAGGCAAAGTCTTTTGCCTGAGACAGACCATCTAACGTAGGCAATTATAGATCAAATAAACAATCTGGTTTGACTCAATGCTTCTGAAAATTAACGTATCCTAAATACATTTATCCCAAATAGCATTTACATTGAAAAACTCCTAAATTCTCCTTACTAAGGGACTTGAAGAACAAGTGATAATTTTGTTGAAAGCTGAAGCTTAAGGTAGATCATGAGATTGTAGTGTTTCTAGTTTGTATTTCTTTTTCAACATCTTTACGTATTTTTTCACTTTTCTTTTTCAGAGTCCCGTGTTACAGTACTTGTTTTTCTTAGCCCAGATTCCCATCGCCATGTCACCACTAAGTAACAATAGCCTATTTCTAGAGTATGCCAAAAATCCTTTTTTGAATTTCCTTCAGAAAGGGCTAATGATCTCACTGTCCACAGATGACCCAATGCAATTCCACTTTACCAAGGTATAGTATGGACTTGGGCAATACAAGTGTATTTTGCTGGACTGTTGTTTCCCATCCAGAATTTGAAAGTCAAATAAAGGTATTTCATTATTTTCTTTTGTGCAGGATACATATTATTTATTAATTCATTCCTCCTTTTTCCTCATTTAATAATTAACTGCAGGAGCCCCTAATGGAAGAATATGCTATTGCTGCACAAGTCTTCAAGCTGAGCACCTGTGATATGTGCGAAGTGGCAAGGAACAGTGTCTTGCAGTGTGGAATTTCTCATGAGGTAGACCTGTCCTCAAATGGCTTCCCTTCTGAGTATAGGGTCTGCTAACTTGAATACCGAAAAAGTAGTTGGGAAACACATGTGGAAAAATTGGCCCATGAATCACATGCAGTTACTATGGACAAGGACTAGAAGGGATTATTCTATCTCTTTGCCTATGCCTTTTGGGCAAGGGAAGTAAAATACACTTGATTTCTCAGCAGACTGTGAACACTGAGGCACTAGATGAGTGCTTTTAATGGTTTATTATTATTATTCTTTTGTCAGTGGCTAACATAAGGAAGGAAGTTTTGTAAAGAATACAATTATTGTCTATACCAGTGTGAAAAGAGACAACAATAATTCTGCATCCTTTTCTCTTATAGGAGAAAGTAAAGTTTCTGGGCGACAATTACCTTGAGGAAGGCCCTGCTGGAAATGATATCCGGAGGACAAACGTAGCCCAAATCCGCATGGCCTATCGCTATGAAACCTGGTGTTATGAACTCAATTTAATTGCTGAGGGTCTTAAATCAACAGAATAAAAAAAAATAAACCAAATAATAATATGAGTGAGAATTTCATTGTAGAGTTTGAATAATAATAGTTACCTGTTAATTGAGTCCCTACTATAAACCAAGGACAATATTAGATGTTCCACTGATATTATTTCATTTAATCCTTCTCACAACCTTTATAAAGTAGACATTATTATCTCCATTTTGGGGAAATTAGTACACTAAAGCTAATAAGGTTAATAACCTGCACAAGGATATACCTGGTGAAGGGTAGCAGTGGGAATGTAGGTTTCTCTGACTGTAGTCTCTATGACTTTCAGGCAAAATATCTAATAAAGCTGGGCAAAAATACAAGCAAATGACTTTTTGGGAGATAGGCTTCTGGTTTATAGAATGAAATTTGCTTAAGGCACTTAGAACCATTAAAAAGTCCTTTGACAAGGTATAAGTGAATAGTGGCTTTTTTAGACAAAACCAGTGGGTGTGCCTTAATATAAAAAATCAGTACTTCTGAGTTAGTATACTCAGGGAGAATTTATCTTACAAAAGGATTCTTAGCTTTAAGGATGTAATTGACAATAAGATTATAGTGAGCTAAACTGGTACATTTTAAATGATTTTGCTTACCAAAGTAAAATGCACATATAACTTTTAAGAAGCATGCATATTACTCAAGGTCAGGTGAAATTCCAAATGGGCAGATGATACTTTCACACATACAACTGTGTTGGCATCTAGTGGCTGGGCTGACATTTCATTCAATTTACTCAGTAAACAATTATTGATCAAATAGCTAAATTATCAGGTACTATTCTAAATACCAAAGGTATACAGAATAAGACTTCATTCCTATCCTCTAGTTGTCCTCAGCATGAAGTTACAGTGTGGCTATAAGTAAAAAAGAGAATTTTGTGAGATGTCTTCAAAAGTTATGAACTTTTTTCTTTTTTATGAGACAGGGTCTTGCTCTGTCACCCAGGCTGGAGTGCAGTGCAGTGGTGTAATCACAGTTCACTGCAGCCTTGGCCTCCCAGACTCAGGTGATCCTCTTACCTCAGGCTTCCGAGTAGCCAGGACTATAGGCACATGTCACCACACCTGGCTAATTTTTTAATCTTTTGTAGAGACACGGTTTCACCATGTTGCCCCGGCTGGTCTCAAACTCCGAGGCTCAAATGATCCACGTGCCTTGGCCTCCCAAAGTACTGGGATTATAGGCATGAGCCACTGCGCCCAGCCTGAACTTTCAAATGGAAAAAAAATTGAAAGCAAATTCCTGCATGTTTCTATATTCTATACAGGCAGCCATAAGCGTAGGTGTAACCCTGACGGCATGTTTGTACTAGCTCTGGTGTAAGAATCTCTTCCTGATTTCTTAAGTTGAAGTTTTGTTTGTTGAGTATTTGTAAACCCTTTAAA
>NW_012106919.1:4041069-4042585 GCF_000951045.1 Mandrillus leucophaeus | reverse complement strand
CTCAGGTGATCCTCTTACCTCAGGCTTCCGAGTAGCCAGGACTATAGGCACATGTCACCACACCTGGCTAATTTTTTAATCTTTTGTAGAGACACGGTTTCACCATGTTGCCCCGGCTGGTCTCAAACTCCGAGGCTCAAATGATCCACGTGCCTTGGCCTCCCAAAGTACTGGGATTATAGGCATGAGCCACTGCGCCCAGCCTGAACTTTCAAATGGAAAAAAAATTGAAAGCAAATTCCTGCATGTTTCTATATTCTATACAGGCAGCCATAAGCGTAGGTGTAACCCTGACGGCATGTTTGTACTAGCTCTGGTGTAAGAATCTCTTCCTGATTTCTTAAGTTGAAGTTTTGTTTGTTGAGTATTTGTAAACCCTTTAAAAAACCAGATTTTATTTTACCTTGGCCTCCTCCTCATCAAAATAGTACAAATTGCTACATTAAACACTGTATTCTCAGACTTCAGAGGGCATGAACTACCATTATGTATATCTCCATCTTACCCATGAGAGGGCAGTACAATACATACATGTGAATTCATTTATTACATCTATAAATTTGGTTTCATATGTGATACTTGGAATTCAACCTGCCTCATTTTGCCAAATAATCTTCCTGAATGCAGAGGACAAAAAATACATTTCTGGGCTGGGTGCAGTGGCTCGTGTCTGTAATCCCAGCACTTTGGGAGGCTGAGGCAGGAGGATTGCTTGAGCTCAGGAGTTGGAGACCACCCTGGGCAACATAGTGAGACCCTGTCTCTACAAAAAAATAAAAACATTAGCCAGGGGTGGTGGTGCATGCTTATAGTACTAGCTACTTGGGAGGCTGAGGTGGGAGGATTCTTTGAGCCTAGGAGGTTGAGGCTTCAAGTGAGCTATGATTGGGCCACTGCACTCCAGTGTGAGTGACACACAGAGACCCTGTCTCAATAAATAAATAAAAAGATACGTTAGATAAGATTTTTTTTTTTTTTTTTTTTTTGGTGGGGGAAGCCCATAAAGATCAGTGTTCAAAATTTACTACAAATAGTATCCACATTTATTTCCTCATTGGGACATGATTTTTTTTAAGTATGTCATTACTTTTTCCCCCCATCATGGAATGTAATTTCTGTTTTACTGTCTACAGGTCATAGTTTCACAGCTGTTTGGGACATGCTGCCTTTATTGTTTGGGTTAAGTTTGCTTGTGACAGTCATCTGTGATACGTAACTAAACACCTCTCTTTCTGGTAGTCTTCTATTTTGGTACCTTTGTGTGAACAAATGTAGGAAGAGTTTGGTCACCAGACCCAACGGGGCGAGGCGAGGTGGGGTGGTTAGCGAGTGCCTGGGAAACAGGCTCAACAGATCCTTGTCCCGCAGCCTCGGTGAAACTGGGTTACAGCTTGCAGTAGGCACAACGCCATGCACATACCTGAGTAAGAGCGTGTTGCAGGCGGAGCGCTTAGGCATGTGTGTCTCAACAGGGCGTGGGGGCTGACCTCACGCACTGGGAGTATCAAGGCACCCC
>NW_012106919.1:4036369-4039347 GCF_000951045.1 Mandrillus leucophaeus | reverse complement strand
CTGGGGAAGAGGGAGGGAGCGCCCCACAGCCCGGGGAAACGCGGGCTTTCTCCAAGATTAGCTAGTGAGCTTGTAGGGTCAAAGGAAGTGACGATCCACTTCAAAACAATTTTCTGCTTTTTTTTTTTTTTTTTTGGTGTTTTGATTCTTAACAGCATCTAATAAGCACAATACCGAAAGTTGTCAAGTATAATTTTAATTTAAAAATCTGACAATGGAACACCTAAGAGCATTTGAGTAACTAGTGCTGTATAGCAGTTGATGATTAGATTATGAGTCAAAAGGCTCAAGTCTAGGGCCAGAACCCACGGAACCAGATGTGATACCTCGGTCAAATTAACTTCCTGGGCCTCCGTTTCCGTAACTATGAAACTGGTAAGTTCATGCCTATGGGCATTCTCAGGGCCAAGTGAGATGAGTGAGAGTATTCTACAAATCTCAGATATTTGAACGTGCGTGTGGAATGTGTATATTCTGTGAAGCAACTACTAAGGTACATAGTAGGCGCTTTACAAAACTTTACCCTAAAGCTAGTGATTCTCCTGCAGTGTTTTAGATAAAGTGATAGATCCTTGCTTACTGTGTAAATAAGTTGTTTAAACTTTTCCCACAAAGTCACCATTGTTTGAGTGTGTTCTATTTTTAAATGATTGATGAAATTTTCTAGAATAGCGCAGTGGTGTTATCTATACACTGTTGCTGAATCATTTACCACGAAGTCTGTAGCAATCAAATAATCTACTTCTTTGCCTTAGCTAAATAGTTGTAGTTTAAGATGCTTGCTAAAGTAAGCTGGGAATATTGCTCCAAATCAAGACTTTCATTTGTTTTTGTGAATTGACGGGCTGCTTATAGGAAGATATAAATGTTCCAAAATATTGTTAATATATGTTTTTTTATACAGTCTTTATTATAGACGTTTTTATTCTTTACTTTGGATATGTGTGCAAGGGATTTTAGCGGGGAGATGGGAAATACAAAAGAAAATGGCAGTTTTGTAACCCGTAGGCTTTTGCTGGGGATACTTGTAGGCCTGTTCTGACTTTGTCAGGCAGAAACCAGGAAATGTAGTAATTATGTGTCTTGGTCTTTCATTAGTTGGTGTGTGTGTGTGTGTTGAATGTGGCAGTGCGTTTTTTAAATGCAGGCATAAAGGAAGAATATTCATTTTTCTTATTGACAATAAGCAGTTTTCTAAAGCTGGAAATTATATTGCGTTTAAATGATCTGTAGTGAGTCTTAAGTTATAGGCAAGATTTTTAGGCCACTGGATACCAAGATCAAATTAAATGCAGTAGTAGAGGGAAAGTTACTAGTGAATGTAATTTTTGTGTATGTTGCTTTAGAAGTTTTACTTAAACATGTTTCAACAATTCAGTGGAGGATGGGTCTTTTGAAACTACTTTAAAACATGAGTTTTAAACATGTACTCCATGTATAAATTTTTCTGTGATTTTACAATTTGTTGATCTTGGAAGTCTGAAACCTTACATTCACATTGTTTTTTGAGGGCCTACTATGCAATAGGCACAAGATTATATTTATGTAAGAGCAGTATGTAATTCTTTTCATCTAGGAGATTCCATTCTACCAAGTGAGCTAAAATAAGTACCGAAAAAACAAAAGCTGTTTTTAAAGCGGGTGGTGACAATAACGACATCGACTAACGTTCATTGATACCTACTCTGTGCCAGACAGTATTCTAAATTCTTTACATGTATTAGCTTATTTAATCCTCACAACAGCACCATAAGAGATGTTAATTATGATCATCTCATTAAGAGGCATAGAGAGGTTGAGTAACTTGCCTGTGATTAGACAACCTAGATAGCGAAGGTAGAATTCAAATCAGTCATACTCCAAGGACCTGGTTGTAACCTTTGCACTATACTGAGTTTCAAATTCTGTGAGTGAGATACAAATGACATCTAATAGGTATTTTAAAAGGAGGTCTATAAAAAACTATTTCAAAAAGAAGGAAAGAAAGAGGAAAAAATAAACTAGTATTGCAATATATAGATGAAGGCATGTCCAAGATACGATTTAATTACAGTTTGTATGTAGGAACCCTTTTTTTTGTTGTTGCCAGTGAATGACATGGTGTTGATTCTAAGCTCTCAGTCCCTCAGTAACAACAGTTATGGCATTATCTTAACAATATGAGGTGCTTGTTTTTCATTAAAAAGCACCTCATAACTTCTTTCATTAAGAAGTTAAAAATATCTGTTCTCAGACTGTAAGTTAAGTGTTAGATTCAAGAAAAGAAAATGCTTCCCTATCTTCAAGAAGCTTATAACCCGACATGTAAATAAGTCCCTACAATTTTCAGCATGGTAAGACCTGTAAAGAAGTATAGATTTATATATGTTTGAAGAGATGCAAGAAAAAAAAAAGAAGTATAGATAGAGTTTAACCACTGATGAGGAAAAATCATTCTACATGTGGTAGGGAGGACGATTAGAGAGAAGATATTACATTTGGCTTTGAAGGATGAATAGGAGTTTGCTGAAACTGGATCAGGAAACAGGTGATATGAATAAAGAACAGGGATAAGTGTGAAAGTGTATGGTATGTTTGAAGAATGTGTTGTAGTCCATTGTCACTGAAGGCCAGGGTGTACAGAAATGGGTGGTTGGGCTAAAGGAGATGGTGCCTGGAAATAAGATGAAAAAAGAAAATTGCAAAGCTTCCTTGCTGATTGCATTAGGATCACTAAAATTGCTAGGTAATGTGGTATTTCACTTCCCTTCATTTGTAACGATGAAATGAGTAATTAGTTCAGTTTGGCAGAATGTTTCACTAAAAAATACGGTGTTAAAGGTGCTTTTAATACTTTGAAGTACAAGATATGTTATAAGACAACATTATAGACTTAGGTAAGTAAAAAGTTAAGATTTAGGGCCAGACGCGGTGGCTCATGCCTGTAATCGCAGCACTTTGGGAGGCCGAGGCAGGTGGATCAAGAGGTCAGGAGATCG
>NW_012106919.1:4030048-4032994 GCF_000951045.1 Mandrillus leucophaeus | reverse complement strand
TTTTCCTTTTCCCTTTTCCTTCTTCCCTCTTCCCTCTTCCCTTCCCTTTTCTTTTCTTGGTCTTTCTCTGTCATCCAGGCTGGAGTGCAGTGGCACTCCAGTTTACTGCAGCCTCCAATCCCTGGGCTCACGCGATCCCTCCACCTCAGCCTCCCAGTTAGCTGGCACTACAGGTGCACACCACCCAGACTTTCTAATTTTTAAAAAAACTTTTTGTAGAGATGGGATCTTGATACATTATCTAGGCTGGGCCTGAACTCCTGGCCTCGGGATCCTCCCATCTCAGCCTCCCGAAGTGCTGGGATTACAAGTATGAAGCCATTATGCCTGGCCCCTGTTTTTGAGGAAGAAACTCAAGATTTTTTTTTTTTCCTTATGAATCTTAGACTTCTGGTTAGTGGCGTGAAAATAGAGTTTTTAGCATTCAGTTCAGGCAATATTAATCCATTTATATTACTTAAAAGTTACTTATGCTTTACTTTTTAAAGTTAAATTTCTAACTTTCGTAGTTTTCATGGCAGTGGTATTTACAACAAAGGATATGGAGAGAAATTATTTGTTTTCCTTCAAGTTTGAATTCATAGAAATGACATGTTTGCAGATTTTTTATTTGGATGTTAAAATTCAGGACAGATTGGTGGGGGAGAGAGAGAGTTATTTTTGCTGCTGCTTAAAAGGGATTTGCATTTTTCTCTGTCTTTTTTTCTGTTGCAGTGAAAAAACAAAATCTCCCAGCTGTGTGGGATGTGTTTGAATTGGTTACTTAGCAATGTAAAGCATAATTTTGTATTTAAATATTTATCTGTACTCTTTGATATTCTGATTAAATAAGGGTCTATTAAGGCTGTAATAATAGAGCCTTCTGTGAGGAAATGACATAGCCTGCTGCACAACAGTATTTACTGAAAATTTCCTTTTCCCTGGGCCCTATTTAAACTATAAGGGGTAACTTGGAACAAAAGAGCAAAATTATGTGAATTAGAGTGATGGTCAGTTTAATCATGAGTGTACAGTGATAGCTATCATTGTCTAGTTATATTGACATAAATCAGGGTTAAACAAAGTGTAGGAGAATTTTATCTGCTGTTGTTAAAAATGGTGAGGAGTTGAACCAAATTTTATTTTTGAACTTTGCATTCGCCAAGTGTGATATTTTCAAGAGTCTAGTGATAATTGTATTTTTAAATCAAACTAGATCAATTTGCCTTTCAAATTTGTTGTTTCATTATTAGAAGAAAAAAAGTAAAAAATACAGAAGTAGGTGCAGTAACTGGATCTGGAAGAACAAAAATGTTGAGGGAAATGGTCACCTGAGAAAAAGTATAATACTTTGAATGAAGATTATTTAAAATATGGCTTTATCAAGTGGGCAAAATCTGAGTAAAATGACAAACCTATGTCTTCATATAATGTTGCAAATGAAAATTTAAAATCCTTAAAATTAAAAAGATTCTTGGAAACATAGCATACTGAACTTTTAAATAAGCCCTTTCAAATATTTTCAAAGAAATAAAAAGAGATAAAGTTATCTCAGTTTCCTATTTATTCAAGGATCATTCCTGAGAAAGATTATTGTCTCATTTAGTTGTATATCAGTGGCATAAAGGAAAAATGACTACACATCTCTTGAAAAAAGTATTCATCTAGAATTCATAGATATTGTGCTCATGATTTTTGACACTAAATGAGCTGGAAATTAAAAATTATACTTCTTAGTGATGGCATATCTCTATTCTTTACCATTGTGGGACATTTCAGCAGTACTTGTAAGATGGTTAGAGTCTGGTGCAGATTTTGCAGTCCAAATCGATGGAGTTGCTGATATCATTAAGTTGTACCGTGCTTTTAGGTAGTGAAGATAATAAGGAGGATTTTCTTGTATTGTTTAAATTTAACCACAGCTGTATGGGCATAGTTACAGAATTTAAAAAAATAAATTGTTGATCCTCAGAAATTAAACTGGGAAAAAACTATTAATTATGAGCAATTGAATAGCAAATGTGATTAGAAAATATAAAGCAGTTATTTTAAGCATTGTTTGAAGCTGCTACTAACAGTGTTCCCTCCCCCTTGTCCAGCCTCCCATGCAAGTCTCACACTTGTGTTTTAGTGAGTATCTCCTCAAAGCACCTTCCAACACTCAAGGGGAGGGAGAGAATTAGAGACAAACTTACAGCCAGTAGTCAAAACAATACAGCTGAAAGTATAGACATCCTCCTGCTTTCTTCTGACTGTCCAGGGCAGCAGGAAAGCTCCTTGGAGCTTTACCTCCAGCAAAAACAATAAGCTGGGTGTGGGTGAACATACTGCCCAGCAAGTCACTGCTGGGCTCCATTTCTGTCCTGTTTGTTCTAAGGGCTAAGAGTGCTGTTTGAAACTGCTGTTTTATATATTGCAAAGCTTTGGAATGCACAGAAAACTTTCTGAATCTCATGAATATATTGAAAGTTGTTAATTATATTAAAGGAAGCTTGCTGAGTAACCAACGTTTAAAATCTTTTATTGAGAGTTAACTGTAGCTATTTACTATATCGTAATGGAGTTTGATAGTTGAGATAAGGAGCTAAGCAGATTTTATGAATCCAGAATTTTTCTAGTTGAGAGGCAATCTTGGTCAGGCATGGTGGCTCATGCCTTTAATCCCAGCACTTGGAAGGCCGAGGCAGGAGTATCACTTGAGCCCATGAGTTTGAGATCAGCCTAGGCAACATGGCGAAACCCAGTCTTTACTAAAAATACAAGAAATTAGCTAGGCGTGGTGATGTGTGCCTGTGGTCCTAGCTACCCGGGAGACTGAGGTAGAAGGATCGCTGAAGCCCAAAGAGTGAGGCTGCAGTGAGCTGCAATTATGCCAGTGCAGTCCCTCCTGGGCAACAGGATGAGACTTTGTCAAAAAAAAAAAGAGAGAGAGAGGGAAAGGAAGGAAGGAAGAGAGGGAGGGGAAGG
>NW_012106919.1:4025963-4028623 GCF_000951045.1 Mandrillus leucophaeus | reverse complement strand
CCTATCCCAACACTGGATCTTTAGTTCTTGGAAATCATAGACAAAGCTTAAAAAACAACAAAAGACTGTGTCCCCATGCCTGTAATCAGCACGTTGGGAGGCCAAGATGGGAGGATCGCTTGAGCCCAGGAGTTCTAGACCAGCCTGGGCAACATAAGGAGACCTCGTCTCTACAAAAAATTTTTAAAATTAGCCGGACATGGTGGGACATGCCTGTGGTTCCAGCTGCTTGGGAGGCTGAGGTGGGAGAATTGCTAGAACCCGGGAGGCAGAGGTTGCAGTGAGCCGAGATCTTGCCATTGCACTCCAGCTTGGGTGACAAGACAGGAAAAAAAAAAAAAAGAGAGAATAACTATATGGTCTTCTAAGGCAAGGGTTAGCAAATATTCTGTAAAGGGCTAGATAGCAAATATTAATATTTGTGTGCCATACGGTCTCTGTCACAACTACCCAATTCTGCCAAAAAGCAGCCGTAGACAACACTTAAATGAGTAAGCATGAACTGTGTTCCAATAAATCTTTATTTATGGACACTGAAATTTGAATTTCATATAATTTTCACATCACAAAATGTTATACTTATTTGATTTTTGCCCCCAACCATTGAAAAATGTAAAAACCACTCTTAACTCAAGAGGCCTTGCAAAAACAGGCAGTGGGCCGGATCTCTGGCCCACAGGTAGGCCATAGTCTGCCAACCCTAAGGGATCTTCTTTGAAATACTTAAATTCGTAAGCTTGGTTTAGAAAAAAATCATGGTTCTTCGAAATTATACCTCCTGTTTTTAAATTCTAGTACATTTCTTAAAATAATTAAAACATTTTCATTCATCTTCCATTTCTCATTTAAATGGAAAATACTCCCTTTACTCATTTGGAACCTGAGATACAGAGAAATAGATTAACTTGTAGAGTCAGAATAAAGAAGTATGTTTGAAAAATACTTTTTGATATTCAATATTCTTTACTGAATCAATAAAACATTGATCTGTTTGCTTCGGTGAAAGTGGGGACATTGAAGCCTGGGTGAAATAAAAGATAGACTTGAAGGGATGTTCTTCACTGGTTCCCAGAGGATTGGACAGGATGGAATTTTTTTCTCTTTTTCTTCTTTGCCCTGAATGAATAATTTTTATCCTAAAGATAAGAAAACATGACAATGTCTCCACTTTATAAGCAGTATAGCAAATTTTAAGACTGAAGGATTAAGTAAATGATGGTAAGAGAAGAAAATTTAAAGGACTGACGTTTTCACATCTATCCCAGGTGTTTACCTTTTCCTTTTCCCTTTTCCTTCTTCCCTCTTCCCTCTTCCCTTCCCTTTTCTTTTCTTGGTCTTTCTCTGTCATCCAGGCTGGAGTGCAGTGGCACTCCAGTGTACTGCAGCCTCCAATCCCTGGGCTCACGCGATCCCTCCACCTCAGCCTCCCAGTTAGCTGGCACTACAGGTGCACACCACCCAGACTTTCTAATTTTTAAAAAAACTTTTTGTAGAGATGGGATCTTGATACATTATCTAGGCTGGGCCTGAACTCCTGGCCTCGGGATCCTCCCATCTCAGCCTCCCGAAGTGCTGGGATTACAAGTATGAAGCCATTATGCCTGGCCCCTGTTTTTGAGGAAGAAACTCAAGATTTTTTTTTTTTCCTTATGAATCTTAGACTTCTGGTTAGTGGCGTGAAAATAGAGTTTTTAGCATTCAGTTCAGGCAATATTAATCCATTTATATTACTTAAAAGTTACTTATGCTTTACTTTTTAAAGTTAAATTTCTAACTTTCGTAGTTTTCATGGCAGTGGTATTTACAACAAAGGATATGGAGAGAAATTATTTGTTTTCCTTCAAGTTTGAATTCATAGAAATGACATGTTTGCAGATTTTTTATTTGGATGTTAAAATTCAGGACAGATTGGTGGGGGAGAGAGAGAGTTATTTTTGCTGCTGCTTAAAAGGGATTTGCATTTTTCTCTGTCTTTTTTTCTGTTGCAGTGAAAAAACAAAATCTCCCAGCTGTGTGGGATGTGTTTGAATTGGTTACTTAGCAATGTAAAGCATAATTTTGTATTTAAATATTTATCTGTACTCTTTGATATTCTGATTAAATAAGGGTCTATTAAGGCTGTAATAATAGAGCCTTCTGTGAGGAAATGACATAGCCTGCTGCACAACAGTATTTACTGAAAATTTCCTTTTCCCTGGGCCCTATTTAAACTATAAGGGGTAACTTGGAACAAAAGAGCAAAATTATGTGAATTAGAGTGATGGTCAGTTTAATCATGAGTGTACAGTGATAGCTATCATTGTCTAGTTATATTGACATAAATCAGGGTTAAACAAAGTGTAGGAGAATTTTATCTGCTGTTGTTAAAAATGGTGAGGAGTTGAACCAAATTTTATTTTTGAACTTTGCATTCGCCAAGTGTGATATTTTCAAGAGTCTAGTGATAATTGTATTTTTAAATCAAACTAGATCAATTTGCCTTTCAAATTTGTTGTTTCATTATTAGAAGAAAAAAAGTAAAAAATACAGAAGTAGGTGCAGTAACTGGATCTGGAAGAACAAAAATGTTGAGGGAAATGGTCACCTGAGAAAAAGTATAATACTTTGAATGAAGATTATTTAAAATATGGCTTTATCAAGTGGGCAAAATCTGAGTAAAA
>NW_012106919.1:4019082-4024248 GCF_000951045.1 Mandrillus leucophaeus | reverse complement strand
TTTTTTTATGAGACAGAGTCTAGCTCTGTAGCTCAGGCTGGAGTGCAGTGGTGGGATCTCCGCTCACTGCAACCTCTGCCTCCTGGGTTCAAGCGATTCTCCTGCCTCAGCTTCCCAAGTAGCTTGGATTACAGGCGCCGGCCGCCATGCCTGGCTAATTTTTTGTATTTTTAGTGGAGACAAGGTTTCGCCGTGTTGACCGGGCTGGTCTCGAACTCCTGACCACAAGTGATCTACCCACCTCTACCACCCAAAGTGCTGGGATTATAGGCGTGAGTCACTGCATCTGGCCACTACTGCATCTTGAACACGGCATTGTCAGTGAAGAAAGTTTGAACAAAATAAAATGTAGAGATATTGTTAGTTCTTATTACTATTACCAGACTTTTAGTTGTTATTTTCCTGAAGAGAAACCTGAAACATTAAAGAAAAATATTTGACCAAGAGATTCGTTTGTGCCCCATCACATCAATACACTTGATCTTAGCCAAAAGACTGAGAAGCAATGCATCACATCAATAATTGAGTTTAATGTGCACTCCAAAAAGAGAATGAATTCTTGCAGCTTAGTTCTTCATTTACTTTGAAGAATGATTAATTGGCATTGCTTATCATCATTTAAACAATTTTAAAAATAGAGGCAGGGTCTCACTATGTTGCTCAGGCTGGTCTTGAACTTCTGGGGTCAAGCAATCCTCTGCCTCAGTTATCATTTTGTATTAAGACAAAGTAACTGTTGCAAAGTAGTACTGCCATTCTTTTGCCCCTCTTGTGAGCTGTAGCACCTTTCTTCCATCAGACTTTCTCCTCCCTCTTCTGTGTATTTATTTTATCTTTCATTATTTTTTGCTGCAGTTTTAAAAAATATCGATTTTCCCCAACTTTAAAATGTTTCATTTGTAGTTGTGTCTCCTTTTTGTTTTCATTATCCCTCTTACTGAGTTTCAAGTAAATGTCGTATTCATACTTTGTCCATTTCCTCACTAATTTTCTTTTTAATTTTGGCTGTTACCTGCCTTCACCATCCTTTAGAAACCATTTATTTAATGCCCTCTTACCAAATGCAAGGATCCTTTCTCGGTCTTTATTCTCCTTACTTGTATGACACTGGTTTGCATCTTTCTTTTCTTTTTAGAATTTTTTTCTTCTCGTGATACTATCCTGGTTTTGTTACCCCTCACCAGCCTTTCTCCCACTCTTTATCTGACGCTCTCTTTTCTTCTCATCTATGGTCCCTAATCATGATGAATGTTCTCAAAGGTTTTTTTCGTAACTCTTTGAAAACTCTCTGCTTAGGGAACCTGTGTATTCTTGCACCTTTTCCCCCCACACTTCCTATTTTAAACCTTCCTTCTCCTTAAACCTTTGGTTTTTGTATCTCTCACTTTACTCTCAGCAGATGACCGTGGCTGTTAAAATAGAAAATAGAACCCATCAGATGGAAAGTTAATCAGTGTATTAGCCGCTAAACCTGGAAATTTACCTGCACTCTTATCTTTCTTTTATCATTTACCTTCTGTTCCCGTGGAAGACCTGTCCGTCTTCCTGGCAGATGCTGATAATCCTTCCAGGTCCCGTTGGAGGCCCATGCTCTCTCTCCTTCTTGAGGTCTTTGCTTTACACCCTTGTTTCTTTTCTTACCTCCTCTTTAGCAACTCTTTCCCACTGTGTTTAAACAAGATTAAACTTGTTTAGGAAACAAATTTAGAAAGCTTTCCTGGACTTCACGTTCCTGTCCAGCTCCACTCTATTATCCACTTGCCTACTTGGATAAACTCCTTGAATGGATTGTCTACAGTTGATATTTGCATTCTTTTTTTCTCATCCAATTCTCAATTCACTTATTTTCCTTCAGCCTCCTCCATGCCACGGAGCCTGCTCTTGTCCAAGTCCTAATGACCAACAGACACTCCAGTTTTTAATCTTACTTGACCTTTTGACAACGTATCTGTCATTATTGACCACTCTTTCCTTCTTGATAAAGTCTCTTCCTTTGGCTTCCATGATTCCACACATTGATAGTATTTCTACCATCTTTTGTCTACTTTCATGACCATATGTGATACATGAGGACTTACCTGAAATGTTTGAGAACTGACTTATTCTTGATTACCAATGTTTTGGAGTTTATAAAGCTTAATTCCAACAAAACATGATGATGTATAAAAATAATCTTAAAAAATAAAATATGATAATATAGTAATAAAGTAAAAATAAATATGGTATGGTAAGAAACAAACAAAAGAAACAAATGAGTTTGAAAAGTTGACATGGAAACCACAGTGAGATGCTACTGCATACCAGAATGGATAAAATTAAAAAGACTAACAATTCCAGTGTGACTGAAGAGTGACTGCAACCACTTACATTGCTGACGAGAGTGTAAATTAGTACATCCTCTTTGGAAAACTCTGGCAGTGTCCACTTAAGTTAAACATATGCCTACTTGGCCAGGTGCGGTGGCTCAGGCCTATAATCCCATCACTTTGGAAGGCCAGATCACTTGAGGTCAGGAGTTCGAGACCAGCCTGGCCAACATGGGGAAGCCGCATCTCTACAAAAGCTAGCCAGGTGTGGTGGCATGCACCTGTAGTCCCAGCTACTCAGGAGGCTGAGGCAGGATAATTGCTTGAACCCAAGAGGTGGAGGTTGCAGTGAGCCAAGATTGCACCACTGCACTCCAGCCTGGGCAACAGAGTGAGACTACATCTCAAAAACAAAAACCAAATAAAACCCAAAAACATATGCCTATTCTATAACCCAACAATTCTACTCCTAGATGATACCCAAGAGAAGTGTGATTGTGTCTATCAAAGATACATATAAGAATGTTTAGGCCAGGTGTGGTGGCTCATGCCTATAATCCCAGCAGTTTGAGAGGCTGAGGCGGGCAGACAAGGTCAGGAGATCGAGACCATCCTGGCCAACATGGTGAAAGCCCGTCTCTACTAAAAATACAAAAAAATGAGCTGGGCGTGGTGATGTGCGCCTGTAGTCCCAGCTACTTGAGAGACTGAGGAAGGAGAATCACTTGAACCTGGGAGGCAGAGGTTGCAGTGAGCCAAGATCACACCACTGCACTCCGACTGAGCGAGACTCTGTCTTAAAAAAAAAAAAAAAAAAGAGGATGTTTATAACAGGCCGAACACAGTGGCTCACTTGTGTAATCCCAGCACTTTGGGAGCCTGAAACAGGAGGATCACTTGAGGCCAGGAGTTTGCGACCAGCTTGGACAACATAGTAAGACCCCATTTCTACAAAAAAAGTTTTTAAACAATTAGCCAGGCGTGGTGGCACACACCTGTGGTCCCAGATACTTGGGAAGCTGAGGTGGGAGGATCACTTTAAGCCCAGATGGCTGAGTTGGCTGTGAGCCTTAATTGTACCATTGTACTCCAGCCTGGATGACAGAGCAAGACCCCATCTCTGAAAAAAAAAGAAAAAAAATTGTTTGGAACGACTTTCTTCATAATAACCAAAACCTGGAAACAGTTCGCATATTAGTCAACAGGAGAATGGATAAATAAATATTGGCATTACCATTAAATGAAGTACTATACAGAAACAAAGAAGAAAAACTGACTGCTATATACAACAACATGAATGACATATATAGTTTATATATGTATTTTTTTATATATATATATATAAAAGTTCTTTGAGTTGTACATAGATTAGTGGACTTTATGTATGTTACATTTTAAAACATTTATAGGCTTTAGGCTGGGCACGGTGGCTCATGCCTATAATCCCAGCACTTGTGGGAGGCCGAGGTGGGTGGATCACTTGAGGTCAGGAGTTCAAGACCAGCCTAGCCAACATGGCAAAACGCCGTCTCTACTGAAAATACAAAAATTAGCCTGGCGTGGTGGCGGGCACCTGTAATCTCAACTATTCGGGAGGCTGAGGCAGAAGAATCGCTTGAACCCGGGAGATGGAAGTTGCAGTGAACCGAGATCACGCCACTGCACTCCAGCCTGGACAACAGGGCAAGACTCCATATCAAACAAACAAACAAAAATTTTTTTACAGGTTTTTGAAAACCCTTGGTGCATCATAGATGCTTCATAAATAATTTGTTGCTGATGTTACATTTGCCAGGAATGTGCTCTTAGTTTTGTTCATTTTGTAGATGACTTCTCATCTATCAATAATCTCATTTAGTAATAAACTGCCTTTAATCATATATAAATGTCCTGTGAGTGTGCTTATATTTATTTTCATGCATATAATTTTCTAATGGGACACAGAATGTGTAGTGAAATGTATATAGACCACTTTCAAATTATGCTCTGTCATTTAACCATTTGATTCTGTACCTCTGTTTTCTGTGTGCGAATGAGGGTAATAATACCTGCTTGTGGCAGAGATTTTTTGGCTAATCTAATATCTATTCTTCTAAGTAATAGAACTCAGTAGTTTACTTGAGGCACATTGGAGGATAAAATGATTAAAGATTATATTTCCCAGCCTGGCTTGCAGTTTGTACATGTGACTAAGTCCTGGTCAATAAGCCATAGCAAAAGTGCTGCTTAAATAGAACTTTTTTCCTTTTTGCTTCCTGGAATGTGGATGTAATAGCTGGAGCTCCATGTGTGAACTATGAAGTGATCTTGAAGACAGAATCCATGTGTTGAGGGTGGCATAGCAGAAACATAGGCGCCTGGGGACTTGATGACATCTTAGACTGCCTACTCTTTTTTTTTTTTTTTTTTTTTAAGTGGCAGAGAAACAAACATCGGTGTTGCTTAAACCATTTGCTATTTCCAGTTCCAGTTGTATGTACCAAGACTTAATGTTATATAGTACCCCAAATAGGTGCTATGAAAATTAATTGTGATAATGTGATTGAAGTGATTGGCACATAGTATTTAACAAAATATTTAATAAAGTGTAATCACTGTTCTTGCTGTTTTAATTCTCACAATGCTCTGTATGAAGTGGATGTTCAGTAAGTATTTGATGTATCTTTAAAAAGTAAGCTATCTCTTTTTGAAACAAATGCTATGAAAGTGATTTATGTTTATTTTTATTTTTATTTTTTGAGACAGAGTCTTGCTCTGTCGCCCAGGCTGGAGTGCAGTGGTGTGATCTCGGCTCACCGCAAGCTCCGCCTCCCAGGTTCACGCCATTCCCCTGCCTCAGCCTCCTGAATAGCTGGGACTA
>NW_012106919.1:4017198-4019032 GCF_000951045.1 Mandrillus leucophaeus | reverse complement strand
AAAAAAAAAAAAAAAAAAAAAAGTTATGATTCAGAAAAAGAGGGAAAAAAGTCTTCTGGTGCTAGGTCATGAAGAGCCAGAGTATCATGCCAAGGACTTTGGACTTGATTCTAAAGACAATGGGGAGCAGTGAAGGATTTTAGATATAGGTATTTAGGAAAGATAACCTGAAGATGGTTTGGAGGCTGGATTGGATGGAGAGAGACAAAAGGTAGGGAGATAAGTTAGGAGGCTATTGCTATTGAAATAGTCCAGATAAGAGAGGATAAGGGCCTGGAGTAGGAAAATAGTAATAGGGATGGAGAGGAGAGGATAGATAGTGAAGGTGTAGAATTTGACAGGGCTTTAAAATCAGTTGGCTCAGAAGGTGAACAGAAAAGTAAATGACTTGGTTTTTTACCTTGGAAAACTGTTTGGATGAAGGGTCTTGTTTTATTTTTTAATGTTGGAGGAAGATAATTGTTTCCATTTTGAACAAGTTGAGTTTGAATTATCTTTGGAGATGTCAAGAGAGGATCTAGAGTCCAGAAGCCAGACTAAAATTGGTGATTCAGATTTCAGAGGTAACCAGTAAGTGTTAATTGAAACTGTAAGAGCAGATGAAATTGCTCAAGGGAGCATACAGAATTAGAAGAGAAGAGGGCCAAGAGGGCCAGAATTAGAAGAAAAGAGGGCCAAGAATAAGTGACTTGCTTTGTATAAGTAGAAGGGAGTATTTATGCTAATTTTGTTCTATAAATTATTATAAAGCAATGAAATGGGTTTTACTTGAAAGGTGAACAACTTTTACATCCAAATGAGTCCTGTTCTTTTAAAATTTCATTTGGGAGTCACTCATTTATTCCAGAAGTAGAGATGCTCCTCAATTTTCGATAGGGTTATGTCTGAAAAACCCATCATAAGTTGAAACTGTTGTTAGTCAGCATATGATAAACTTACGACGGGTTTATCCGAATGTAACGCTATCATAAGTTAAGGAGGGTACTGAGCACATACAACTTTGGCACCATCATAAAGTTGAAAAATCATTAATTTAAAACATCAAGTCAGGGACTGTCTATATTGCCCAAAGTATTATTGGAGCTTCTCTTTGTAAAAAGCTTTATAGCAAATTCACAGCTACACGAGAACATTGATCTTCTGGCTTTATTATGGAATTATTTTTCTGTCTTTTTATTTGTGTGGCACATATAACTTATTTACTTTTTTTTTTTTTTTTCAAGAGACAGGGTCTTGCTCGGCCACCCTGGCTGGAATACAGTGATGCAATCATAGCTCACTGTAGCCTGGACCTCTTGGGCTCAAGGGATCCTCCTGCTTCAGTCTCCTGAGAAACTAGGACTACAGGCATGCACCACCACCCCCTGCTAGTTTTTGTTTTTTATTTTATTTTTCTTGAGACAGAGTCTTGCTTTGTTGCCCAGGCTGGAGTGCGGTGGCGTGATCTCAGCTCACTGCAACCTCTGCCTCCCAGGTTCAAGTGATTCCCCTGTCTCAGCCTCCCAAGTAGCTGGGACTACAGGCGCACACCACCACGCCTGGGTAATTTTTGTACTCTTTAGTAGAGATGGGGTTTCACCATATTGATCAGGCTGGTCTCGAGCTCCTGACCTCAGGTTATCCACCCACCTTGGTGTCCCAAAGTGCTGGGATTACAGGCGTGAGCCACCACACCTGGCCTGACCCCCTGCTAATTAAAAAACAATTTTTTTGCCCAGGCACAGCAGTTCACGCTTGTAATCCTAGCACTTTGGGAGGCCGAGGCGGTGGGTCACTTGAGTCAGGGGTTTGAGACCCGCCTGGCCAACATGGTGAAATCCCATCTCTACTAAAA
>NW_012106919.1:3998489-4016728 GCF_000951045.1 Mandrillus leucophaeus | reverse complement strand
GGGTTTCACCATGTTAGCCAGGATGGTCTCGATCTCCTGACCTCGTGATCCACCCACCTCGGCCTCCCAAAGTGCTGGGATTACAGGCGTGAGCCACTGCGCCCAGCCCGTTTATTTTTTAAAATTAGAAAATACAGATAAACCAAAAGAAAATTCAACCATAGTTATATCACCCAGAGATAATCGTTGGTAGCTTTTTGGTGCATATCCATATTAACTATAAATTCTATTTGTTTATTCATACAGATTAAAGTTAATTTATATTACACAACCTTTTATAACATTCTTTTACTTAATAGATCTTGAGCATGTTATAACTTCATTGTATTTCGGAGTATGGATTTACCATGGTACATTTAATCATCACCTACTGGAAATTTATTCTCAGTTTTATAATATTCTGAATCTCCTCTTGTACATATATCTTTGTGAATTTGTCTACTTATTTCATTAGGGTAAATTATTGGAAGTGGTATTTCTGCATCATCATATGTGTTCATTTAAAAAAATTTATTAAGGTTTTACTTAATATAGAAAAATATAACAAATACCACTTAAAAGGTCCATTATTCCACCATTCAGATCCTGTGTTAACATTTAAAAACAACAAAAACACAAAACATGTAATCATTATACAAAGTTATAAAACAAACAGTAAATAACTTGTTTCCCCACCCCAGGTTCTCTCACTGGTAACCATTGTTGACAATTTCTTGTGTAGCCACTGTAATTTAATAAGTGGGGACCAGAAAATTCAATCTTATAAAAATCTCGAGTCTTATTATAAGGATAATGAAAAAACAACATTTAAAAAATATGATTTAATATTAATAGTGTAAAAAGTACTGATGGGAGGCTGGGCACCGTGGCTCACACCTGTAATCCCAGCACTTTGGGAGGCTGAGGCAGGTGGATCACTTGAGTTCAGGAGTTCAAGACCAGCCTGGGTAACATGATGAAACCTGATCTCTACCAAAAAAATACCAAAATTAGCCGAGTGTGGTGGTGCACACCTGTAATCCCAGTAACTTGGGTGGCCGAGGCAAGAGAATCTCTTGAACCCAGGAGGCAGAGGCTGCAGTGAGCCAAGATAGCACTACTGCACTCCAGCCTGGTCAACAAAGTGAGACCCTGCCTCAAACAAAACAAAACAAAACAAAAAAAGTACCAATGTGAAGTTAAAAAAACTTTATTGGTATAACTGATCATATAGAATCAGCCCTCTGTATCCATGGATTTTGCTCCTGTGGATACAACCAATCATGGATCGAAAAGATTCAGAAAAAATTGGATGGTTGCATCTGTACTGAACATGAATGGACTTTTTTTGCTTGTCACTGTTCCCTGAACAATACAGTATAATAGTAATTTACATAGCATTTACATTGTATTAGGTATTATAAGTAATCTCAAGATTATTTCAAGCATATGGGAGATAGAGTCAGGCATGGGGCTTGTAGTCCCAGCTACTTGGGAGGCTGAGGTGGGACAATCACTGGAGTCCGGGAGTTCAAGGCTGTAGCGCACCATGATTGTGTCTGTGAATAGCCACTATACTTCAGGTTGGGCAACGAGGAGACTCTGCCTCTTTAAAAAAAAAAAAAAAAAAGTAAATGGAAGGATATAAGTTGTAAGTAGGTTTTATAATGCAAATTCAACACCATTTTATAAAAGAGACTTCAGCCTTTATGGGTTTTGGTATCCGAGGGAGGTCCTAGAACCAATCCCTACACATACCAAAGGATTACTGTACTGAATTGAGAAAGTTCAAATGGTCAGAAAATGATTGCTTCCTAACTACCCACCTCCTACAATTTGAGGAAGAGAACTATAGCCTGCCCACCCCCCATTTGAGAAAAGGAGGCTGGACAGAGACTAAGAGTCAATTGTGTAACATTCGAATTCATATTATTGCAGTACGTGTGTGAGGGGAGGGCATGTATATAGATACATGTATAGCAGGTGTATAGATATATGTATATTCTTTTTAAAAAGTGTATTGAAAATTGTTTTTCCACTTGCTTTTGCCCCACTTTTATTTTGGACATCTTTGCATGTCTGCATACAGATCTCTACCTCATCCTTTTTAATAGTTGCATAGTATTGAGTCAGGGTGCTGTGTTTGATTAAGTAGTTTGTGCATTACACACAGCACCCAGCCAAGAAGCTGAAATCAAGCCCAAGGTCCACTTGCCAATTGGCTCTGTGCCAGTTGGCTCCCTCCTAGGATGCTTTCCTCACCTTGCCCTGACTCTGACAACCCTGCACCAGGCCATCTATCAGCCTGGATACCCTCCTCATTCTGCTGAAGTTCTAACATCCCATGCTGGGTTACCCCTCTGTGGGAGTGCACTCCTTACCTTGTTTAGGCCGTGATACTTCCACAGTAGGCAGCCCTCCTACACAAATGCTCTCCTTACCTTGCTCGTTAGCATGAGGGAAGTATGCCTGCCTTCCTTACTCTGCTTTGCCTAATTAGGGCCAAATTGTTGAGGAAGAAGAGTTGGTAATAACTTTTTTTTTTCTTTGAGTCAAAATCTCACTCTGTCACCCAGGCTAGAGTGCAGTGGCATGATCTCAGCTCTGCAACCTCTGCCTCTCGAGTTCGAGTCATTCTCCTGCCTCAGCCTCCCAAGTAGCTGGGATTATAGGCACATGCCACCATGCCCGACTAATTTTTGTATTTTTAGTAGAGATCGGTTTCACCATGTTGTCCAGACTGGTCTTGAACTCCTGACCTCAGGTGATCTGCCCACCTCAGCCTCCCAAAGTGCTGGGATTACAGGCACTTTTTATTTTTATTTTTTATTTTTAGAGACAGTCTTGCTCCATTGCCCAGGCTGGAGTGCAGTAGCGCAATCATGGCTCACTGCAGCCTCCAGCTTCTGGGCTCAAGCAATCCACCTGCCTTAGCCTCCTGAGTATCTGGGACTACAGCACATGCTTGATACTTGGCGTGTGTGTGTGTGTGTGTGTGTCTGTGTGTGTGTGTAGAGGGAAGGTCTCATTGTGTTGCCCAGGGTGGTTCAAACTCTTAGCCTCTAGTGATCCTCCTGCCTTGGCCTCCCAAAGTGTTGGGATTACAGGTATAAGCCACCATGCCCAGCCCTTACTATGTTTGGTTGTTGGTTTTGTTTTGTTTTGTTTTGTTTTGAGACAGAGTCTTGAGTCTCGCTGTGTTGCCCAGGCTGGAGTGCAGTGGCGCGACCTCGGCTCACTACACCTCCACCTCCTGGGTTCAAGCGATTCTCCAGCCTCAGCCTCCCAAGTACCTGAGACAACAGGCAGTTACTACCACACCCAGCTAATGCCCTTACTGTGTTTTACATGGCACTGTGAGGGATATGAGGTGTATTTAATAACCATGTTACTGCAGTTTTACTTTTGTTGCTCTTGTATTGTCAAATGAGATAAAATATGCAAAGAATATATAATTTTGGAATCTCTTTTGAAAATTTGAGAAATACATCTTCTGGCTTTTAAGCTTTAGAATGAAATAGAAAGTTACATCGTACAATTGTTATGAATGTGTGTTTTTTAAGAAAGCCTGTATGTCTGCAGTCTGAAATTCTTGAAAATTGCATCTCATTTTTTTTTTTTTTAAGACAGACTTTCACTCTTATTGCCCAGGTTGGCGTGCAATGGCGTGATCTCAGCCCACTGCAACCTCTACCTCCTGGGTTCAATTCTCCTGCCTCAGTCTCCTGAGTAGCTGGGATTACAGGCGTGCACCACCATGCCCGGCTAATTTTTTGTATTTTTAGTAGGAACAGGGTTTCACCATGTTAGCCAGGCTAGTCTCGAACTCCTCACCTCAGATGATCCGCCCACCTCGGCCTCCCAAAGTGCTGGGATTACAGGCATGAGCCACAGAGCCTGGCCAAAATTGCATCTTTTTATGTAACTCTGAATACAAAAAAAAGCAGAATACAATTATATATACACTGTAATTGCATCTGTATAAAAATGTGCTTAAAAAACAGGAGATACACCGAAATGTTCCAGTGACCATGTTGGAGGTAGTAGACTTACAGGTATTTTTCTCCTGTTTTCTCTGTTTTCAAAATTTCTAAAAAGTAGTAGTATTACTAGTAGTATTACTTTGTGACTTTTAAAACTTTTTTTATTGCTTCTTTTTAGCTTTTGGAAAATTTCTTCAACCTTTGAATACTTTAGTAATGATTTTGCTGCCTTTATTTTCCAATGTCTTGCTAAGAAGAGCTTACCAAGTTTGAATTTGTGGTTTAAAAACTAGGTTTTATTGGCCAGGCATGTTGGCTCATACTTTATAATACCAACACTTTGGAAAGCTGAGGCAGGAGGATTGAGCCCAAGAGTTCAAGACCAGCCCTGGCAACACAGCAAGACGCTGTCTCTATTTAAAAAAAAGAAAAAAAGAAAAAAAATTAGCCAGATGTGGTGGGATGCTCCTGTAGTCCCAGCTACTTGGGAGGCAGAGGCAGGAGAATTGCTTGAGCCCAGAGAGTTAAGGCTACAGTAAACTATGATCACACCATGCCTCTGGGCAACAGAGTAAGACGGGTCTCAAAAACAAAACAAAACAGAAGCACTAGGAAAATACTAGGTTACATTAAAGTTGTTTTGAAGCAATTTGTATAGCTGCAAAGTTCTAGTTTGGGACAGTTATTTTTTACTTTGGAGGGGATTTTTAAAAGGATAATTAAATGAAAAGTGCCGGGTGCAATGGCTCACACCTGTAATCCCAGCATTTTGGAAGGCCAAGGCGGGCGGATTACTAGAGGTCAGGAGTTTGAGATCAGCCTGGCCAACATGGTGAAACCCTGTCTCTACTAAAAATACAAAAATTAGCCAGGCATGGTGGCAGGCGCCTGTAATCTCAGCTGCTCGGGAGGCTGAGACAGGAGAATCATTTGAACCTGGGAGGTGAATGTTGCAGTGAGCCAAGATCACGTCACTGCACTCCAGCCTGGGCAACACGAGCGAGGCTCTGTCTCAGAAAAAAAAAAAGGATAATTATGTGAAAAGAGACATTTTATTTAATTATATGGGCAATTAATAACATTGCATTAACATAATTAAATTCTAAAATTTTAATGTTATTAAAGTTAGTTTTACATGTAATTTTCCACACTGTGGCATTTTGTAGAACTTCTGCTGAAATTTCTCATATGACTGTTGTGCCTAAGCTGTCTTTAACATTTAGCTACATGTCAGCTCATTTTATCCACCAGATGGGAGTCAGATACCAGACCCTGTGTCTATGTACTTCCCTAAGTCTGGGCATATGCCTCAAGCACTTTCAGTGGTTATCTTGAGGTTTCAGTCCCTGGCTTGAGGTAGGCAAGAGGTACATCCCTCTTTCCTTATAGGAGGCAGGGAAACACACCACCTAGTTTCTGTAAAGAAGTCCTCTCTGTTGTCCCTTGTAATCCTCACAATTTAAGAAATTGTAATTCTTCTCTTATACAGCCTTGAGAAGGGTAGTGAACTAATGTCAGCAGAACCAATTTTTGGCAACCTCACTTTCTAAGCCTTGCACTTTTCTTAGAATGTGGGAGTATTCGACTTCTATTGTTTTGGTTTTGGCCTTTGAGGCCCTGCTGAAACTCGGAGAACACAGGAAAAGTTGCATTTGACATCCTGTTGCGTTAGTTTATATTATTGTTATGTCTACCAACTAACAAGTAATATAATATATAGTGGTTTAGTGCACAAACTTTGGAGTAAAGCAGAACTAGGTTTGTGTGTGTTTGGATAATTAACCAGTTCAGCTTCAGTTTACTCATTCACAAAATAATAAAACTTGCTACTATTGTAGGTAATAGTAACTATCTGTTAGGGTTGTTGTAAGAATTAAATGGAGGCCAGGCGCGGTGGCTCATGCCTGTAATCCCAGCACTTTGGGAGGCCGAGGCGGGTGGATCACCTGAGGTCAGGAGTTTGAGAACAGCCTGGCCAACATGGTGAAACCCTGCCTCTACTAAAAATACAAAAATTAGCCAGGCATGGTGGAGGGTACCTGTAATCTCAGTTACTTGGGTGGCTGAGGCAGGAGAATTGCTGGAACCTGGGAAGCAGAGTTTGCAGTGAGCCAAGATGGCGCTATTGCACTCCAGCCCTGGCAACAACAGCGAGACTCTGTCTCAAAAAAAAAAAAAGAATTAAATGTAGTAATGAAAGCAAGCAGATACATAGCATAGTGTCTGGCACAGTAAACACTTAAGTAATAATTATTTAAAATATATGCTAAACAGGTCAGGCGTGGTGGCTCACACCTAGGTGAAACCCTGCCTCTACTAAAAATACAAAAATTTAGCCGGGCGTGGTGGCGGCGCCTGTAGTCCCAGGAGTTACAGACCAGCCTGGCCAACATGGCAAAACCCTGTCTCTATTAAAAATACAAAAATTAGTCAGACGTGGCAGTGCATTCCTTTCACAAACATTACCTAATAGTATAAATAAGTGATTTAGAAGCTAACTAAATGGCTTGAGAAACCAGAAGAATATTAGAGAGTATTGTTACCAGGCTGTACAATAGTGGATTATTGAACCTGAGAGGCAGAGGTTGCAGTGAGCGGAGATCACCCACCCAGCCTGGGTGACAGAGCAAGACTGTCTAAAAAAAAAATCACATTGTACTCCATAAACATATATAATTGGAATTGGTCAATTAAAAATAAAAATTAAAAAAGAAATAGTTCTTCCTTCTTCTGAGTAAACAAAGGAAAGGGTTGTTTACATTTTATATTCATACAACTTTTGGCCACCTGGTTATTTTAGCAGACCCCTGAATATTCTCTCTCTCTCTCTCTTTTTTTTTTTTTTCTTGAGACAGAATCTCGCTCTGTTGCCCAGACTGGAGTTCAGTGGTACAATCTCGGCACACTGCAACCTCTGTGCCTCCTGGGTTCAATCAGTTCACCTGCTGCAGCCCCCTGAGTAGCTGGGATTATAGGCATGCACCACCACATGCAGCTAATTTTTGTATTTTTAGTAGAGACAGGGTTTTACCATGTTGGCCAAGCTGGTCTCAAACTCCCAACCTCAGGTGATCCTCCCACTTCAGCCTCCCAAAGTGCTGGGATTACAGGCGTGAGTTACCGTGCCCTCCCTAAATATTCTCTATTTACCTAGGTGTAATGGTGAACATTAAAGCTAATGCATGTGTAAGTTAGAATACCTTATTATGGACTCATGATCTCCCAGAGGTGCACAAGTTGGTATGTTAGGATGTGAAAAAAACATTAGAAATGCTACTTGTATTCATTTTCATCTAAAAATAAATTAAGCCTTACTAAATATTTAATACACAGTTTGACACTGGTGCTTTCTCTGGATCAGACTTTATATAAGCAATGATCCCCAGGGGAAGAGTAGGCATTCCCTCAAACAAAACGGAGTTGGCGGTGACATCCTCACTTGTTTGTTCACTTTTAGCTGTTGCAACATACAGCAGTTCATATGTGTCCAAGTAGGTGGATTTACAGATTATATCTTAAATAATAGAATCATTATAATCCTTTGAAAATGAGAAGTGTCACAGTCATGAAAATATATCACATACTAGTTTTCTGATTACATTATGGAAAAGTATTTTTTAAAGTTGCCAATCTTAAAATAAGTCACACCATTTTCCTTTTCCAAAGAAAAGTGTTCTAAAATTGTTGATTTTCTGTGATGACAAGTGGTTGTCAGCAAAAAATTCTCTTAAACATGGTCAGTGTGTTCCTACAAGGTAAACATGATGTTTTAACAATGAATGAGAGGCCACGCGAGGTGGCTCACGCATGTAATCCCAGCACTTTGGGAGGCTGAGGCGGGCAGGTCACGAGGTCAGGAGATCGAGACCATCCTGGCTAACACGGTTAAAACCCGTCTCTACTAAAAATACAAAAAATTAGCCGAGCGTGGTGGTGGGCGCCTGTAGTCCCAGCTACTCGGGAGGCTGAGGCGGGAGAATGGCGTGAACCCGGGAGGAGGAGCTTGCAGTGAGCCAAGAATGCGCCACTGCACTCCAGCCTGGGAGACAGAGCAAAACTCCGTCTCAAAAACAAAAAAACAGCCGGGCGCGGTGGCTCACGTCTGTAATCCCAGCACTTTGGGAGGCCGAGGCGGGCGGATCACGAGGTCAGGAGATCGAGACCATCCTGGCTAACACGGTGAAACCCCGTCTCTACTAAAAATACAAAAAACTAGCCGGGCGTGGTGGCGGCGCCTGTAGTCCCAGCTACTCGGGAGGCTGAGGCAGGAGAATGGCGTGAACCCGGGAGGCGGAGTTTGCAGTGAGCTGAGATCACGCCACTGCACTCCAGTCTGGGCAACAGAGCAAGACTCCGTCTCAAAAAAAATAAATAAATAAAAATAAAAAAAATAAATGAGAAATTGTTTTTCTAAAGAAACATGATTTGCAGACAGAATTTGATATTTGGTAATATATCAATTACTACTTAATGTTGCCCAAAACAAAGAATGTGTTATTTTTAAAACTCTCCTATCTACACACTTAGATTTTGAATCAGTTTGTTAAAAGTTTTTAAATGTTCAGTTAGTTTGAAAGTACAGATGATAAACATTAGAGAAGATGAAAACTTAGTCAAATTCCAACAAAAATCCATGCTTAATTTAAGGTGAAAAGAATTGACAAATAAGTATTCTGATTCAGTCAGTGAAGCTCTTCTTTCATTGTCTCCATGTATTTGTGGTGAGTTGCCATTTTCTATTACTGTGGCATTTTGTATTAGTTTGCTAGGGCTGCCATGACCAAATACCGCAGATTGAGTGGTTCAAACACCAGAGATTGATATTCTCACAAGTCTGGAGGCTGTAGAAATCTAACATCAAGGCGCTGACAGGGTAAGTTTCTTGTGAGGCCTGTTTCCTTGGCTGGTAGATGGCAGTCTTCTCCCTGTGTCTTCACATGGTCTCCCCTCTGAATCTGTCTGTGTCTACATTTCCTCTTTTTTTCTAAGAACACCAGGCATTGGATTAGAGCCCACCCTAGTCACCTCATTTTAACTTAACTACCTTTCAAGAGATCTGATCTCCAAATCCAGTTATATTCTGAGGTGCTGGGGGTTAGGACTTCAACATATGAATTTTCAGGGGACACGGTTCAGTCTGTAACACCCTTAGAACCAAGTATTGAAATAAACTGAGTTTTAGACTAAATCTTTGAATCACTGTATCAAAAAAAACCACGTTTCATCACATTGCTCTTACTCAAAATATTTGTAGTTAAACTTCAGTGAGAATGAAATGGTTACTATACCCTCCTTTTACATATTTAATTTTTACTAATTTAAACTAGTAAAATGGTTTTTAAAATCTCATACCTTTAAATTTTTAGTTTCAGTATGCTTTATAATGTACATGATATTATAGTTTTATGTTTATAATTTATAAATAAGTATATATAAATCAATTGTTTTCTTCATTGGAGACCCCTAACTTAGATATTGCCCCTTCTCAAAATGTCTTTCTATCCTGAAGGTAGTATGTTATGTGCTATTAAATTATGCTTTTCAAATTGTAACAATGTATATGACCTTAGAAAGCCATCTAAACTTGCTAAGCCTCAGGTTCCTCATCTAGAAAATGAAGATATCTTCCTCTAAGGATTGTTATGAGGATTGAATGAGATTATGCATATAGTGCTTGGCAAATAGTAAATATACAAAAAACATTCTTATTGTGGTGTGAATTATTTAAATAAGTTATTTTGGTGTTACTCATATTCTTAAACTATTCTAAGAAGCTTCCCGATTCTACAAATGGGGCAGCTTCAAATCGTTGGAGGCACTTGAAGTAACAGGCACTGCAAATTTTTCATCAGCCTTTTCCTTTTAAGCATTCTTATACTTAGGATTTTGTCATTCATTCAACAAATATTTACTGAGGGCTTACTGTATGATGCATACTCTTCTGGGTGCTGGGGATACAGTAGTAAAAAGGCTTACATTCCAGTGAGGGAGAGAAGTAAATAAGCAAATAAGTAACACAATTTCAGATAAATGATAACTTCTACGGCGAAAACATGGCAGAGTGTGGGCATAGAAAATCGTGTTGGAAAAAGAGCTTTATTTCAGATAGAATGAACAGGGAAGGTGAAAATTGACTAGAAATAGAAAATGAGAGAGGAAGAAGTGATAGTGGCCTGGTTTAGTGTGTTAACAGTACAGATGATAAGTGGTGGGAGTTCGATTTGTTTTAAAGGTGGAGCTAACAGAAATTACCATTGGGTTTGTTATGGAGATAACACCTAGGGTCATGTAGCTGTGGCAAATAAACCCTCCAGTAGTACCCATTATAATCAGTAAACAGCAAAGAAAAGGAATTGTTGTCATTTGGAAGGTTTTATGAATAGTGCGGATAACCAACCATGTAACACCATCATGAAGTTAGCGTTATTCTAAGTCTTTGGCTTATGCCTCAAAATTCTGAATATAATCTGCATTATATCAGCTATCATTTTTCATTCTTTCATTTTAAAAAACCTGAAAAAATTTCCATGACAAATATCACAACAGACTTGATAGAACTGTTAAAAGGATTAAATTTACTTTTTAAAGAATCTTACATATTTCTTGATTTGCCAATAGGTAGAGTAATGACTTGAGAAATTTGTATTATGTGTTATAAGCAATATTAGGACTTTATTTAAAGTTTCTTTGTTATTTTGGGAACCATTTTTAGTTACTTATAAGGCTGTTTCCTCTGATAGGAGTGAGATAAAAGGCTGGTATCCTGTATGTGATTGCTTTGAAGATTTGTTATTCAAGGAACAGTCAACAAGATGATAGAGGTTTGAAAAGTAGAAGCCTGTTTGACACTTTTTCCTCTATTAGCCTGGTCCTTTATTATTTGTTTTAAAATATGTTTAGCCACATTTAATGAAGAATCTTATGCAAGATATATTCCTGTGGGCTTTATTAAAAATGTATTGAGGCTTTCAATTAAATAATGTGTTAATGTAATAGAAAATTGAAAAAAGCAAATAATGTGAATAGTGCAAGTTCCCACCCAACTTCCTGAGCAGAATTTATGTTCATTGTTTTTCCCTGACACAAGCCTTAGCATCCTCTGCTATAACAAGTTCAGGAGTGACATTCTGAGATTGAGGTTTACTTTAGGTCTTCTAAGACAGCATTGCAGAAGCATTTGCTTGTCACTATTCATGCTACCTCCCCTTCAGTCTTATCCCTGACTTTCCTCTTTTTCTAAGTGTCGCCAGCAAGAATGAGTGTTAAGAGTCTTGAGGTCATGGAAAAGACGTACACAGGTATTTGCTGTAAGGCAAATTCAGAATTGGAAAAGTATAACAATATGCAAATAGGTGTAATAGAAGCACACAGAAGGAGTGATTAACTCTGGGGAGAGGGCTAAGGAAGCTTTCATGGAAAAACTTTCAACTGATCTTGAAAGTACATGGTGTATTCAGAGAGAAATTTATAGTACCTGTCATTTATTGAGCAGTTACTATATTCCAGTCACTGTCTTAAACATTTTATTTACTTTATCTCATATTTAATCCTCACAACCTTATAAAATAAATATCTGTATCTGTTGTGCCAAAGGATGTTAAGACATACATTCATTACTTTACTTCTTGGTGCCTTATTGTCTTATCTGTAAAATGAGATTTACAGTAGTATCTACCTCATGCGGTTGTTACAAGAATTAGGTGAGTTAATATGGATAAAGTTAGTAGAGCTATGCCTGGCTCATATTAAGTACTCAGTAAGTATTATCTGTAAACATTGTGATCATTCTACAGATAAGAAAACAAGCTTAGAAGGGTTAAGTAATTTGACTAATGATATACAACCAAGAACCAAAGCTGTTGGTATTTAAACTCTGTAACTCAAACATTCTAACTTTGGACTGCTAATAGTTCCAGACTATTTGGCAATATTGGAAAATATGTAGCTGGTGAGTAAGGCAAGTGGCAAGAATCAAAGCTCGAATTAGAGGGTGAAAGACCTTATATGTCATATTTAGGAGTATAGACTTTCTCTTATCTCTTGCACACCATGAAATATTTACCTGTTTAATTTTATTGGCCAGGCGTGGTGACTCACGCCTATAATCCCAGCACTTTGGGAGGCCGAGGCAGACAGATCACTTGAGGCCAGGAGTTTGAGACCAGCCTGCCCAACATGGTGAAACCCCTCTCTACCAAAAATACAATAATTAGACGGGCATGGTGGCATGTGCCTGTAATCCCAGCTACTTGGGAGGCTAAGGTAGGAGAACCACTTGAACCGGGAGGCAGAGGTTGCAGTGAGTCTAGATTGTGCCACTTCACTCCTGCCAAGGTGACAGAGCAAGACTGCATCTCAAAGATAAATAAATAAATAAATAAATAAAAATATATATAATTTATACCAGAAACTAGTTTAGTGGCAAAATTATGATCATATTTTTGTATGCATCATAAAAATACAAGTTTTGTGTACCTGTGACATTTTAAAATAGGTTTAAAACTATACAGTTGGCTTTTCTCAATAGTTTCATAAATATTTGTTGGCTATTGTATTAGTCCATTGTGCGTTGCTATAAAGGATTACCTGAGGCTGGGTAATTTATAAAGAAAAGAGGTTTATTTGGCTTATGGTTCTTCAGGCTGGACAAGAAGCATGGCACTAGGATCTGCTTCTGGTGAGGCCTCAGGAAGCTTACAATCATGGTGGAAAGTGAAGCGGGGGGAGGCATGTCACATGGCAAGAGAGGGAGCAAGAGAATGAGAGGACGTGCCAGGCTCTTTCAAATAACCAGCTCTTATATTAACTAATAGAGCAAAAACTCACTTTTTACCTTAGTGAGGGCATTTAGCCATTCATGAGGGATCTGTTTCTGTGACACTAACACCTCCCACTCAACCCCACTTCCAACATTGGAGATCAGATTTCAGCATAAGATTTGGAGGGGACAAATATCCAAACTCTATCAGCTGTATATTTGTTTTGCCATTATGTTAGTATTGTCTCTAATTGCTGAGTTCAAAGTGATTTTTTTTTTCTTTTTTCTTTCTTTCTTTTTTTTTTTTTTTTTTTTTTTTTTTTTTTTTTTTGAGAAAGAGTCTCTCTATGTTGCCCAGGCTGGTCTCTTGGGCTCAAGCAGTTCTCTCACCTTGACCTCCCAACAGGTGCTGGGATTACAGGCATGAGCCACCATGCCTGGCCAAAGTGATTTATTCTGTTCACCTAGGAATGGCTTTCCTACCTTCAGATAATCTTTTTATCTCTTTCCTGCTCTCTAAAAAAGAGATTTTAGAAAGTTTTTTTTTTTTTTTTTTTTTTTAAGGAAGCCAAACATAAAAGGAACATATTCTTTCTTCAGAATTTCTGTTCATTCTCAACCTAATAATAGCAATCAGTAAGCAACAAATTGAGACATAGTACACAGGCACTCAAAACTATTAAATAACTTTAATAAAAAATCAAAGGCTATTATTAAAATATCTGCATGTGTTTTACTCTTTAACAGCAGTTGCTTGTTATGTTAAAATTGTGTTAAGTTTTGTGTTAAATTGTGATAAAACATTAAAAAAAGTTTTTGTGTATTTTTCCAGAGACTGAGTTTGTTCTGTGTTGATATGTAAAAGCCTTCGGGTTTCTGAACAGTTTCAGTGCATGAAGTTGATCTAGTTATGGACTATTTTCTTTAAAGATTGGTGTCCTCACATCTTTTCTCTGAACTCCTGCTTAGCACTGAAGTGGACCTTAATGTCTCTAGAACAGATGCTTTCCACAACTTTCTGACCATACCTCACCATGGTCACACACACATGCACACACACACATCCCTGAAACAAACGTTTCTGAAGCAATACATGCAGTGTACTCTAATGTATTCTATTCTACACTATTTTGTTTCATTGATTTTAAGACTTCCATTTAGGATGCAGAAGGATGTAAAAAGACCTTTGCTCTGATAGTAACAAGAACATTCTAGACAAAATAAAAATCATATATTTCTCTGGGGCTAGTGACTAGCAGTGTATGCAAACAAACTTCCATGAACTGATTTTCAAAGTAAAAATAGCCCCTCGTAAATGAGCAGAGAGCCACAGGAACTTTTACACCTGGGACAAGCACATGATCTGGATTTGAGTAGCTCTGACATAGATGGTAAGACTTTATGAAATCAGACAAGCCTTAGTTAATGGTGTAAATTGTTGAAATTGAAATGTAGGTTGGAATCTGGAAGAATCTCAAATGGAAAAACAAACCACTTAGCCCAGGAATTATCTGCTGTGTCCTCTTTCTCCCAGCTTTTGCTAAAAAAGCAGCATTGAAGGAGGACAGGAGAGATACAAAAAATTGTGTAGTCCCACATATTATGCAGTAATGCCCTGCCAGAGTTGATTACAGAGGTGAACCAAAACTATGTGAAACTGCAGCCATGCTCTTTCCAGCTTAATATTGATAGGATTAAAAAAGGCAGTGGTGGCCAGGTGGTTCATGCCTGTAATTTCAGCACTTCAGATTGCTTGAACTGGGAGGCCGAGGTTGCAGTGAGCTGAGATCACGCTATTGCACTCCAGCCTGGGCAACAAGAGCAAAACTCCATCTCGAAAAAAATTAATATAATGGGTGAAGAGATGGAGTGTTTCAAAATACAAATGAGAATATAAAGAAAAAAAAAAGAATCAAATAGAAAATTAAGAGCTGATAAATACAATAGCTGAAATAAAAATTCTTTTTTTTTTTTTTTTGAGATGGAGTCTTGCTCCTGTTGCCCAGGCTAGAGTGCAATGGAGCAATCTCATTTCACTGCAACCTCCACCTCGCGGGTTCAAGCAATTCTCCTGCCTCAGCCTCCCAAGTAGCTGGGATTACAGGTACCTGCCACCGTGCCTGGCTAATTTTTTGTAGTTTTAGTAGAGGCGGGGTTTTACCATGTTGGCCAGTCTGGTCTCAAAGTCCTGACCTCGTGATCTTCCCACCTCGGCCTCCCAAAGTGCTGAGATTACAAGTGTGAGCCACCACGCCTGGCCAAATGGCTACATCATATAGCAATCATATGTTAAATTTTGTAAGAAACTGTCTGTTTTCCAAAGCGGTTGCACCATCTTACACTAGCAATATTTGACAGTTCCAGGTGCTCCAATCTTGTATTGTCATTCTTTTAAATTTTATCCATTCTAGTGGGTGTGTAATTTTAGAATCTTGTGTTTTAATTTGCATGTTCTTGGTGACTAAGGATGGTGTGCATCTTTTCATGTGCTTTATTGGCTACTCATAAATCTTTTGTAAAGTGTTCAAATCTTACTCATATTTTAGTTGTGTTGTTTGACTTTTTTAGTGTAATAATTGTTTACATATTCTGGATTTAAGTCCTCATCAGATATATGTATTGCAGATATTTTTTCCCAGTTTGTGGCTTGCCATTTATTTATTTATTTCTTGCCAATTAAGTCAAGTTGATTGATAGTGATATTCAAGTCTTTTATATATTTACTGCTTTTCTGTCTATATATTCTTTCTTTTCTTTCTTTTTCTTTTCTTTTTTTTTTTTTTTTTTTTGAGACAAGGTCTTGCTCTGTTGCTCAGGCTGGAGTGCAGTAGAGTAATCATTGCTCACTGCATCCTTGACTTCCCAGGCTCAAGCGATACTCCCACCTCAGCCTCCCAGGTAGCTGGGACTACAGATGCACGACACCATGCCCGCCTAATTTTTTTTTGAATTTTGTGGAGATGGGGTTTACTATGTTGCCAGGGCTGGTTTCAGATTCCTGGGCTCAAACGATCCTCCCACCTGGGTGTCCCAAAGTGCTGGGATTACAGGTGTGAGCCACCACACCCAGCTCCATTTCATTTTTAAGCCAATGTCTTAAGTGAGCAGAAGGTTTTAATTTTGATGAAGTCCAGTGTATCCATTCTTTTTCTTCATGGTTAATGTGTTTTGTGTCCTAAGACATCTTTTTCTTCCTCAAAGTCATGAAGTTTTTTTCTTCTAGAAAAAGTGATCTATTTCAACTTATGGTTTATGATCTATTTCAACTTAAATTTTGTAAATGTTATGGGTAAATGTCGAGGTTCATTTTTTTTTCCAGATAGATACCTATTTGTTCCAATGCCATTTATTGAAAAGATTATTCTTTCCCCAGCTTTGTGGAAATCAATTGACTATATAAACGTGAGTTCATTTCTGGATTCTGCTCTTCTGCTGATCTTTTTGTGTATCCCATCAACTAACATACATTGTTGAGATTACTGCAGTTTTATAATAAGTCTTAAAATCAGGTAGCGTATGCCCTCCAGCTTTATTCTTTTTGAAAATTATTTAGGCTATTCTAGATTCTTTGCCTTTCCTTATAAACTTGAAAATCAACTTGTCAATTTCTACAGCAAAGCCTGCTGTGATTTTGTTGAATCTATAGATTGAACAATCTAGGGATTGTGTTGAATCTATAGATCAATTTTGAGATAATTTTTTATTGTAACAAAGTTGAATATTCCTAGCCAGACCCAGTGGCTCACGTCTGTAATTCTAGCACTTTGGGAGGCCGAGGCAGGCAGATCACTTGAGGCCAGGAGTTCAAGACCAGTCTGGGCAACATGGCAAAACCACATTTTAATATCTTCTAAAAATATAAAAATTAGCCAGGTGTGGTGGCACACACTTGCAGTCTTGGAAAGCTGAAGCAGAAGAATTGCTTGAACCTGAGAGGTTGAGGCTGCAGTGAGCCGAGATCACACCACTGCACTCCAACCTGGGCAACAGAGCAAGACTCTGTCTCAAAAAAAAAAAAAAAAAAAAATTGAATATTCCAGTACATTAATGTATAATATCTGTCTATGTAGTTATTCTTTATTTTTTACTCTGCATTAGCTTGTCATTTTCAGTGTACACATCTTGAATCCCTAAGTATTTCTTTTTCTTTTCTTTTGTTTTTTTGTTTGTTTGTTTGTTTTTGTTTTTGTCTGAGACAAGGTCTTGCTCTGCTGCCCAGGCTGGAGTAGAGTAGCATGATCTTGGCTCATTATAGCCTCCACCTCCTGGGTTCAAGCGATTCTCGTGCTTCAGCCTCCTGAGTAGCTGGGACTACAGGTGTGCACCACACCCAGGTAATTTTTTTTTTTTTTTGGATTTTTTTTTGTTTTAGTAAAGACAGGGTTTTACCGTGTTGCCCAGGCTGGTCTCAAACTCCTGACCTCAAGTGGTCTGCCCGCCTTGACCTCCCAAAGTGCTGGGATTACAGGTGTGAGCCACCACACCCGGCCACTGTTTCATGTTTTTATGCTGTTGTACGTGCTATTTTAAATTTCATTTTCCAATTGTTTATTCTTAGTGTGTAGAGGCACAATGAATTCTTCTATACTGACCATGTATTCTGAGACCTTGCTAAATTCTCTTACGAATTCTTATATCTTGTAATACAGATTTCTTAGAAATTTCTACATTTACAATCATATTGTTTGCAGGAAAGAAAAAACAGCTTCTTTTACAATCTCTGTGCCTTTTACTTAGTTTTTCTTGCCTTATTCATTATGTTTTTGTTGTTGTTGTTATTGTTGCTGTTGAGACAGGGTTGCACTCTGTCACCCAGGCTGGAGTGGTGAGATCTGCTCACTGCAGCTTCAACCTCCCAGACTCAAGCAGTCCTCCCCTATTCCCACCTTAGTCTCCTGAGTAGCTGCGACTACAGGCCCGCACCACCACGCCTGGCTAATTTTTGTATTTTTTGTAGAGACTGGATTCACCACTTTGCCCACAATGGTCTTGAACTGCTGAGCTCAAGCCATCTGTCCTCCTTGGCCTCCCAAAATGTTAGGATTACAGGCATGAGCCACTGCACCTGGCCTTTGTAAACTTCTTTTACAATGTTGAATAAAAGTGGCAAGAGGAGACATCCTTGTCTTTTTCCCATACTTAAGGAAAAAGTATTTAGTCTTTACCACTTATTGTGATATCAGCAGTGGGTTTTTTTATTTATAGATATTTTATCAGATTGTAGAAATTCTGTTCTGTTTCCGATTTGCTGAAAGTGTAAATTTTTTCAAATGCTTTTTCTTCATCTATTAAGATAATTTGTCCGGGCGCGGTGGCTCAAGCCTGTAATCCCAGCACTTTGGGAGGCCGAGACGGTCGGATCACGAGGTCGGGAGATCGAGACCATCCTGGCTAACACGGTGAAACCCCGTCTCTACTAAAAAAAATACAAAAAACTAGCCGGGCGAGGTGGCGGGCGCCTGTAGTCCCAGCTACTCGGGAGGCTGAGGCAGGAGAACGGCGTGAACCCGGGAGGCGGA
>NW_012106919.1:3940304-3998439 GCF_000951045.1 Mandrillus leucophaeus | reverse complement strand
TTATTATTATAATTTTTGAGACAGAGTCTCACTTTGTCACCCAGGCTGGAGTGCAGTGGTGCATTCTTGGCTTCTGCAAGCTCTGCCTCCCAAGTTCACGCCGTTCTCCTGCCTCAGCCTCCCGAGTAGCTGGGACTACAGGCACCTGCCACCACGCCCGGCTAAGTTTTTGTATTTTTTAGTAGAGACGGTGTTTCACTGTGTTAGCCAGGATAGTCTCGATCTCCTGACCTTGTGATCCGCCCACCTCGGCCTCCCAAAGTGCTGGGATTGCAGGCGTGAGCCACCTCGCTCGGCCTATTAAGATAATTACATAGTTTTCTTTATCCCATAAACATGGTTACTTTTAATGTTAAAGCAACCTTGCGTTCTGGTATCCTTTCTGTATATTTATTTATGGGTTTGATTTGCATATATATATATATATATAATTATTATTATTATTTTGAGGTGGGAGTCTTTCTCTGTCACCCAGGTTGGAGTGCAGAGGCGTGATCTTGGCTCACTGCAACCTCCACCTCCTGGGTTCATGTAATCCTCCCACCTCAGTCTTTCAAGAAACTGGGATTATAGGTGCACACCAGTATGCCCGGCTACTTTTTGTGTAGAGACTAATTTAGAGACAAAAACTACTTTTTGTGTACTTTTAGTGGAGACTAATTTCTCCATGTTCCCTAGGCTGGTCTCGAACTCCTAACCTCAAGCAATCGGCCCTCCCCGGCCTCCCAAAGTGTTGGGATTACAGGTGTGAGCAACCGCGCCCAGTGGATTTGCTATTTTAGATGGACTTTTGCATTTATGTTCATGAGTTATATTATTCTGTATTTTTCTTTTATAAGTTTTTTGTCCAGTTACCTAGTAGGGTAATGCTGGTCTCACATAGAATGAGTTGAAATGGTTTCTACTTCCTCTGTTTTCTGAATGAGTTTGTATGTGATTGGTATTATTTCTTTTTCTTCTCTTATTTTTTGTATTAAGAGACGGTCTTGCTCTGTCACCCATGCTGGAATGCAGTGGTGCAGTCATAACCCACTGCAGCCTCAGACTCTTTTTTTCTTCACTTTGCCTAGAGGTCTGTCAATTTACTAATGTTTTTAAAGAAACAGTTTTTTGTTTCATTGTTTTTTATCCTATGTTCATCTATTTCATTAATACTCACTCTTTATTTTCCTCCACTTTCTTTGGGTTTACGCTTTTTTTCTTCTTAAGGGAGAACTTTAAATAATTGATCCTTTTGAAGATATTATTAGGTGTAATGATGACACTCAAATTTCAGTACAGGATGTAGAAGACTATGATGTTGAAAAGGTTGGTACGTTTTGTGCAGGATTAGCAATGAGACCATTTAAACAAATGTTAAGGTAGAGCACCTAACCTAGAGAGAAATTTAAAATAATAATTTGAAACTTTATGAGGTAAAATGTATTCCAGTTTTTTTTTGGATGGAGTCTCACTCTGTCGCCCAGGCTGGAGTGCAGTGGCACGATCTCGGCTCACTGCAACCTCCGCCTCCCAGGTTCAAGCAATTCTCGTACCTCAGCCTACCCAGTAGCTGGGATTACAGGCGCACGACACCTAGCCTGGCTAATTTTTGTATTTTTTATTTTTAGTAGAGGTGGGGTTTCGCCATGTTTGCCAGGCTGGTGTTCAACTCCTAACTTCAGGTGATCCACCTGCCTTGGCCTCCTGAAGTGCTGGGATTACAGGCTTGAGCCACCACGCTCGGCCGTGTTCCAGTTTCAAATATCAAGAAGTAGTATCCTCACTTAGTGTTTTTAAACTTTTTTATTTTATAAGACTTATTTCCAAATAATTTGGGATTTTCCAGATATCTTTTTGTTACTCATTTCTCTTTCAGTTCCATTTTGGGCTAGAAAACATTCTCAGTATGATGTCAGTCTTTTAAAATTTATTGAGTCTTATTTTATGGCCCAACATATGGTCTACTGGTGAATGTTTCATGTACACTTGAAAAGAGTATGAATTTTTGGTGGCACGTGCCTATAGTCCCAGCTACTCAGGAGACTGAGGCAGGAGAATCGCTCGAACCCAGGAGGCTGAGGCTGCAGTGAGCCGAGATCACACTAGTGCACTCCAGCCTGGGCAACAGAGTGAGACTCTGTCTCAAAAAAAAAAAAAAAGAAAGAAAGAAAAAAAAAGAAAGGAGTATGTATTTTATGTTTGTTGAGTAAAGCATTCTAAAATGTCAAGTTGATTGATAGTGATATTCAAATCTTTTATATATTTACTGATTTTCTGTCTATATGTTTTGTCAACTACTGTTGAAAAGTTTTGAAATCCCCAACTAAAATTGTGGATTTGTCCATTTGGCTTTTTAGTTCTGGTATTTTCTTGCTTCTTACATTTTTGAAACTCTTACTAGGTGCATGAGCATTTAGAATTGTTAGGTATTCTTGATGAATTGCCCCCATTATCTTTTTGTAATGTCCCTCTTTTATCACTGCTGTTATTTCTTGCTCAGGAGTCTACCTTGTCTGATATTAATGTAGACAATCCAGCTTTCTTATGATAGTGTTTACTGTTTGTGTCTCTTTAACAGATCTGTCTCTTTGTATTCAAAGTGCATTTTTTTTATAAACAGCATAGAGTTAGGTCTTGCTTTTTAAGTTAAGTTTGATAATCTTCGCCTTGTGCTTAGAGCTTAACCTATTTATATACAATATAATTATTGATATAGTCAGATTTAAGTGTACCATCTTGCTATTCATTTTCTGTTTGTTCCATGTGGGTTTTTTATTATTGTTGTTACCATTCTTAGGGTTCCCCCTCCAACTCCCCTGCTTTTTTGGCATCAATTTTTGTTTAGAATTCCATTTAATCTTTTTTTGTTGACTTCTTAGCTATTCCTTTTTTTTCTTTGTAGTTTCATTAGGATTTGTAACACAACTTTAACCCATAATTTTAAAATTATATATAAAGTACCACTTCATATCATATGTAAAGTGATTTCTTTTTTCTTTTTTTTTGCCTTTTAAAAAAATTATTTATTTATTTATTTATTTATTTATTTATTTATTTATTTATTTGAGCTAGGGTCTTACTCTGTTGCCCAAGCTGGAGCACAGTGGCACGATCTTGGCTCACTGCAACCTCGCTTGCTTCAAGCGATTCTAATGCTTCAGCCTCCTGAGTAGCTGGGATTGCAGGCATGTGCCACCACACCTGGCCAATTTCTGTGTTTTTAGTAGAGACGGGGCTTCACCATGTTAGCCAGGCTGGTTTTGAACTCCTGACTTCAAGTGATCCACCTGCCTCTGCCTTCCAAAGCACTGGGATTGCAGGCGTGAGACACCGCGTTGGCGTGAAGTGATTTTTAATTCAGTTCCATTGTGGGTTAGAGAAACTTACAACACCATACACAATTTTCCATTCCTACCTTTATGCCCTGGTCTTACATTTATTTCCACATACATTGTTGTAAATTTCACAGTGCATTATCATGTTTACTTTAGTCAAGTCATCTTTTAAAGAGATTAATAAGAAAAAATATGCCTTTTATATTTATCTGCAAGTACCATGTTTTGTTCTCCTCATTCCTTTTTTAGATGCAGGTATCTATCTGGTATCATTTTTTCTTCAACTTGAAGAACTTTAACATTTTTACGTGATGCTGCATATGAGTTAAACGTGCTGATATTTGCATTTAAAATGGGCACTAAATATAGATAAATGTAAAATTTCTGCTAATAGCATAATTTTCTTTTTTTACTTAAAACAGTGTTAAATAGAAAATAAAAAAACACCACAAGTTGAAAGCAAGGCTGCAGAAGAAAAGAAAAAGCTTTATGTGTACCTTTAAAGGCACTTTTACTGCCTTTAGAACAGGGACCTCACATTTTCAATTTGTACTTGGACTCATGAATTATATCACTGGCTCTGAATGCAGGTCTGCTGTTGACAAATTTTTACAGCTTATGTTTAACTGAAAGCATTTTTTTTTCGCCTTCATTTTGAAGATTGTGTCTAGAATTCTAGATTTGCAGTTGCTGGGTTTTTTCCTAGCACTTTAAAAATTTTCCTTGTTTCCTGGCTTACCTTGTCTCCCCTGTATATATATATTTTCTCTGACTTCTTAAAGAATTTTCTTTTTATCACTGGTTTTTAGCAACTTGATTTGGTTTGCCTGGTGGCTTTCTTTGTGTTTATCCTGTTTGAGGTTTGTTGAGCCTCTTGGATCTTTGGGGTTTCGAGTTTTCATCAAATTTAGAAAATTTTCATCTGTTTTTACTTGAAATATTTGTTCTCTGTCACCACTCCCAACCCCTTCATTTCTGCGACTCCAGTTATATGTAGGGTAAAGCAAAACCACTTCATGTTGTCCCAGTGAAGCTCTGTTTTTCATCATTGTTTTAGCTTTTTTTCTTCACTTTGTGCTTCAGGCGTTTTTAAAAACAGGTTCTATTGCTACTTATTCAACTTTATTGGTCGTTCCTTCTAAAATAACTAAAATCTGCTCTTCAACCCATCCAGGGAATTTTTCATTTCAGATAGTATATTTTTAAGCTCCAGAAGTTTTATTTGTTGTCTTTTTTTATATCTTCCATAACTCTACTTATGTTCATGTTTTCCTTCAAATTTATGAAAATATTTATAATAGCTGAATTGAAGTCCCCGTCTGCCAATTCCATCATGTCTGTTGTTTTGGATCTATTTCTTTTATTTTGTATTATTTTGGTTCTACTTCTTTTTTTTTTTTTTTTTAGACAGAGTCTTGCTCTGTTGCCCAAGCTGGAGTACAGTGATGCAATCTGGGATCACTGAAAGCTCCGCCTCCCAGGTTCTGACCATTCTCCTGCCTCAGCCTCCCGAGTAGCTGGGACTACAGGCGCCTGCCACCACACCCAGCTAATTTTTTGTATTTTTAGTAGAGACAGGGTTTTACCGTGTTAGCCAGGATGGTTTCGATCTCCTGTCCTTGTGATCCACCCGCCTCAGCCTCCCAAAGTGCTGGGATTACAGGCATGAGCCACCATGCCCGGCCCGGTTCTACTTCTATTGATTGATTTTTCTCCTGGGTATAGGTCTTATTTTCAGGTTTCTTTGTATGTTTAGTAATTTTGATTAGATGATGGACATTTTATTTTATTTCATTTTATTTATTTTTATTTATTTTTTGAGACAGAGTCTTGCTGTGTCTCCAAGGCTGGAGTGTGGTGGCACAATCTCGACTCACTGCAACCTCCACCTCCCGGGTACAAGCAATTCTCCTCCCTCAGCCTCCCAAGTAGCTGGGATTACAGGCATGTGCCACCATGCTCAGCTGATTTTTGTATTTTTGGTAGAGATGGGGTTTCACCATATTGGCCAGACTGGTCTCGGACTCCTGACCTCAGGTGATCTACCCACCTTGGCCTCCCAAAGTGCTGGGATTACAGGCATGAGCCACCACGCCCAGACATTTTAAATGTTACGTTGCTGAGTGTCTGGATTTAGTTGTCTTCATGTAAAAATTATTGAATTTTGTTTTTGTGCATACTTAAATTTCATAAGAATCAACTTCATCCTTGTTAGGGTGGCTCTAAGATAGTCTTTACTCTAGGGTTAATTTCATCCTACTGGTAAATCATGACCTCTTGTTTTTCTACTGAATTACCTAGGCGTTCAATGAGGTTGCTCCTCTGTTGTTGGACTTTGAAGGTTTCCCAGAGCTGGGTGAACCCCGGGTTAGCTTAAAAATCCCCCATAGTTTTTCTTTCTCCACTAGTTGTTCATTGTCTAGCCTCATGTAGTATTACCCTATGCATTAACAGCTTAGTATTCAACCAAAGATTCAAGGGGACTCTATGTAGATTTCTGGAGCTTTTTCTCTGTGTTGCTCTCTTTTCTGATACTGTGCCCTGAAAATTCTGTTTGCCTCAGCCTCTCCATATTCCAATCTTGTTATCCTCAACTCAGTAAGGTTGCCATGTCTATTTGGGTTCCCCTTCCTGACCCTACTTTCTGGAGTCTCCAGGGAGAAAGCTGGGGCATCATAGAACCTGCCTCATTTTTCTCTCTTCTTTCAGGGATCACAATCCTAAGCTGTCTGTTATCCAGTATCTGAAAGCACTTATTTTATATATTTTTCTGGTTTTATAGTTATTAATGTGGGAAAGGCAAGCCTAGTTCAGCTACTCCATCATGGCCAGAAGTGAAGTTTTCCTGGTCCCTTTCATCATTTTTCTTCTTCTTTTTTTTTTTTTTTTTTTTTTTTTGACAGAATCTTGCTCTGTTGCCAGGCTGGAGTGAAGTGGCGTGATCTCGGCTCATTGCAGCCTCTACCTCCTGGGTTCAAGCGATTCTCCTGCCTCAGCCTCCCGAGTAGCTGGGATGACAGGTGCGTGCCACCACGCCCAGCTAATTTTTTATATTTTTAGTAGAGATGGAGTTTCACCGTGTTGGCCAGGTAGGTCTCGTTCTCTTGACCTTGTGATCCACCTGCCTCAGCCTCCCAAAGTGCTGGGATTACAGGCGTGAGCCACTGCACCCAGCCAGTTTTGTTTTTAATTGAGGTAAAATTCACTATTTTTACAGTGTACCCCTCAATTATTTTGCAAATCAGGTTTTAGAATGTTCCAGATTCTTCCAAGTTATTTTTCCAGATGCTTATATCTAATCAAATAAAATATTTTAAAAGATTTGGAGTGAGAAACTTGCCCTATCCAAGACTTGAATTAGTAAAATAGAGCATCAGTATCCTCTTTCCCAAAGATAATTTAATTTACTTGAGTGAATTCAGATTGGTTTCTCTTAATATGTTAAAAACACAAAATTCTATATATGATAGGTTATGTTATAAATTGTATTTTAAGCTGATAAACTACAGTTGGTATATTTCTTGGATGAAAATAAATACACAGAAGAGCAATAGAAAATAAAAAGAAAGGGACATGATTAAGAGTCATCTCAAAGTATGCTGTTTGAATAGGCTTCTAAAAATCATGCTTGGCCGGGCGCAGTGGCTCACGCTTGTAATCCCAGCACTTTGGGAGGCTGAGGCAGCTGGATCACCTGAGGTCAGGGGTTCGAGACCAGCCTGGCCAACATGGTGAAACCCCGTCTTTACTAAAAATATAAAAAACTAGCTGGATGCGGTGATGGGCACCTGTAATCCCAGCTACTCAGGAGGCTGAGGCAGGAGAATTGTTTGAACCTGGGAGGCAGAGGTTGCAGTGAGCCGAGGTTGCACCATTGCACTCCAGCCTGGGCAACAAGAGCAAAACTTCATCTCATAAAAGAAAAAAATCATGCGTGAGTTTTTATGTTTATACTTCTATTGTTCAGGTGAGGAACTGAATGACCGCTGTTGTTTCTTTTGTTGAAATTGCCCATTGTGGTTGTGTGTGTTCTGCCTTCTCTTTTTGTGAGTCCCATCTGACTTCAGTAGTTTTTAATAGCTGGAAAAGTCTCCGACTCATTTTGTGCTATTAAAAGAAAAGACAAAATGATTCTTAAAATTGTTGAAACTGTTAGATTTTCTCAACCTCTATTTCTGTTAGAACTGTTAAAGCAAACTTGAGAAAGCAGTCTTTAGGACAAGTATGCAAATAAGTTGACTTTCGAAAGTTTTCAAAAGACAAATCTTGGGAGAGATCTAGGATTTGAAAGTTGGGCCAGCACTTAGGAGTTAGGATGTCCACCAGTAATGGAGGTTAAGGCAAGAAACTGGGAAGATGAGGAATGGGATGAGTAAGATCTCGCAGGCTAGGAGAGCCATGGGAGAGGAGGCACTGAGAAGCAAGGTGGCTCAGAATATAATTAGGTTAAAGGGACAGATGTGAAGTTTCTGTAAGAAAACAACTGAGGTGAGCAATTCTTATTTTTGAATGGGACAAAATCACAACCTGTATGTGAGAATAGGCAAGCCACATTATAAAGCGTGTAAGTTAATTTGGCAAAAATTGGAACTGTTAATCAGCTCTAAGACAGATTTTCTGTGTTATCAGTACAGTCATAGATCTAGTTAAAATTCATTAAAGTGTTTTCATTTTTGAAATAGTTCATTTTTTGAAAGCTATAAGTATTAAAGCATACATTTAGGAGAAAGTAAATACCTACCTATTTTATGAGAGTCTTACCTGCCATGCTGCTCTGTTCAACTGAAACACCATCAGTATACATCATTTATATTTGTGTGTGAATTCTGTAGATTTAGCCATGTTCCCAGTCATTTGACTTTTACCTTTTTTTTTTTTCTTTTTATGAGTTGGGGTCTCGCTCCATCACCCAGGCTAGATCACAATGCTGTGATCATAACTCACTGCAGCTTCCAATATCTGGGCTTAAGCAGTCCTCCTGCCTCACCCTCCCACCCTGTAGCTGGGACTGCAGGTACATGCCACCATGCACAGCTAATTTTATTTATTTATTTATTTATTTATTTAGTAGAGATGAAGTCTCACTGTATTGCCCAGGCTGGTCGCAAACTCCTGGCCTCAAGTGATGCTTCTGCCTCAACATCCCAAAGTCCTGAGATGACAAGTGTGAGCGACCACACCCAGCCATGTTGCCAGTAATTTTCAAGTTAAAAATTGTTTTTAGCCCTGACAATTTTCATCTTTTTTTTTTCTCAATTTGAGCCATTCACACTTAAGACACATTAACCAGAGAAGAATAAAGAAAGGGTTAACAAGGACCACCAAAAACCTCCAGGAGCTTCCCAGGAGCTGGAGAAAAAAAGTCCTATCTTGTCTATAGTGAAGAAAACTTGAGTCTCAAAGACACCCTAAAATCCTAGGAATTCCCTATAAATATCAGAAGCAAGAAAAGAATTTTCAGTTTTAATAATCAACAGTAGCAGATTAGATCTTTAAATTGTATGCATTCGTTTTTTATCAAGAGTTCTGTGCAACAGTTGTGGTGTTTTGGGCTTTGGGTATAGTTATTATTTTTTCATCCACATGAGGTTAATTTCTTAAAGTTTTTTGGAAGTTTTTTTTGTTTCTTTTTTTTCATCAGACTGTCACCAAAGTTTATTTGCTGGCAAAGCTGGTTTTCCCACAGATTTGTAGGTAGGAATGGTTTAAATGAAAATTGATGGAAGTCTTAGTTAGCAGTTGCTCTGCCAAGAATAACATTTTTGTGTGCTTTCTGTATGTGACAGTTTTGGTCAGCTGTACTGACAGAGCTGGGCTAAGATATTTTCCTGCCTGTTAATCAAGGCCACACAGACAAAGCTCAAGGAAGGATGATCCCTGCCTCAGGAAGTTTTGAATCAACTGCTATTTTTAACAAGTATACAGTAGAACTTGAGATCAGGTCTTTACTCAGTTGGTAGGAAAAGTTTTCCACTGAAGCCTACATATGAGGAAATGGTTTATGGGCCTGAATGAAGCCTCTGTGTGAAAAGAAGGAATGTGACAGTGGCTGTAAGTATTTGTGTTGATTTGGGCCAAGGGTGTGGTAGCATAGATGTGGGAAGTCCAGTCATCAAAATAGGTTATTACATTTTAAAGCAACTGATAGTTAATGGGCACTTTGAGTTGTCTTTAGTGTATATGGAATCCTGTGCTGCTAATAGTAAAGTTGAAATAGGCTATATGATGGGCTGATATTATTAATCAACGTAGGACAGGAGGAGGAAGTTGGCTATTGGTGTGTTTCCATGCTAACTGGCTCTTGCTGTGGACATACATAAATTTTGGGGGGTTTTTGAGATGTAATTCTGTGTGTATATATGTTCCTTATGATACTCCATTGCTCCTTGTTTCATTAAGAGAAGGTTTCATAAAGAATTAATGTATGCCTAGGTGCAGTGCCTCATGCCTATGATCCCAGCACTTTGGGAGGCCAAGGGGGTAGATTGCTTGAACTCAGGAAGTTCAAAACTAGCCTGGGCAATATGGAGGAACTCCGTCTATACAAAAAATACAAAAACTTAGTCAGGTGTGGTGTCACGTAACTGTAGTCACAGCTACTCAGTAGGCAGAGATGGAAGAATCACTTGAACCCAGGAGGCAGAGGTTGCAGTGAGCCAAGATCACCATCACTGCACTCCAGCCTGGGTGACAGAGCAAGACTCTGTCTCAAAAAAAAAAAAAAAAGAATTAATTTATTACAAAATAATATTGTATACTGCTATGTATAATTTTTTCTAAAACCTCATTCTACCTAACTTTAGGAAATTAAATATGGCAGAACATTAAAGCTGACAATTTGAAAAATACCACAAATAATGTTTTGTTAGTATTATTATCTCACCATCTTAGGAGTGCCTTTATGTAGTTGAATCACTTAATAGATGACAGGTATGTTTTTACATGTGCAATGTATATGAATTATGTAGGGATAGGTGGGCAGTATTTCAGTGGAGTTTTAATTAGGAAATTATAAAATGTGTTAACATATTTTTGTGTCATTTTCACAGGATTATTCAAGATCAGGTTGTAGCCATTTTCAACAAGGATCACTGATCAAAATTGTTCTTTTTACAAAGAGATTTACAAGTTAAACATGAAGGGAAAATACTGGAATCATTTGGATTCTGACAGGATAAAAAATACAATATTTCACATTTACTTGTAATGGAACCTTTGTAAGATTAATCACTTGTCATTCACCCAGTTGGGAACATGGATGTTGGTTTTTCTCGTACTGCTGTTCAGACACTGTCAAGAAGCCACTGCAAAAATATCAAACAAAAAATTTCTCAATGGGAAGGAAGGGCTAATATATCTAATCCAGAAAAGTGGTGTCCAAAGGACTTTGGAGTGAGATATAACTGTCACCAAGCGATCCTTCCTAAGAAAAATCCTATAGCTGACACAAAGAGCAAAAACTTGGATGTAACCAGCTGTGAGAATGTAGGTCTAGATGTAAATGAAGATACCAAAAGCCATGATCAAAGTGAGAATGAAAATAAGAAACAGGAATATGATGATACACACTTCTTTAAAAATGAATCAGAATCCAACTGGGTATGTTCTCGGGTCAAAGAAATTGAAAGCTGTAAAGAAGATGTCTTAGATCCAGAGACTTCATTACCTCCAGGAAACTTCTATACCTCACAAATACTGTGGAAGAAAATAGAAGCACTTCCCCCAGATAAACTCTTAAATTTGGCTTTAGAACATTGTGACTCTTCAGAAAAAGAACTGAACTTCAGAGTTCTGGATAGTTCATATGGAATAACCAAGAGCTTAGAAAATATTTACTCTGAGCCTGAGGGGCAAGAATGTGGACCTTCCATAAATCCTTTGCCAAAACCTCATAGGACATTCAGATATTTATCTGAATCTGGTGTTATGCCGTATAAAGAAAGAAATTGTGACAAAAAATACTGTGAAAATAATTCTTGTGCACAATCTTCTTTGGCCTCTTCTCAGGAACCTGAACCAAAGAAATATGGTGGAAAAATAAGAGGAAGATCTAAAAGGTATGTTTTTATCCTACAGATAAAGACTTGTAGGTATTTTCCTTACAGGATTATTGAGCTTCTTTTTCCTTTTCAAACCAGTTTCCATTTCCCAGCTTAGGTGGTGGCCCTGATTTGAACATGCAGGTGTTGATTAATGTGGAAGGAAAATAAGAGAAAAAAGTAGAAATGTAGTAATGTCTAAGATAATCTACTGACATAAGAGCATCGGAACACCTTCCATTTTATTAATATATCTTTAAGAATCTGGGCCAGCGCCGGGCATGGTAGCTCACTCCTGTAATTCCAGCACTTTGGGAGGCTGAGGCTGGCAGATCACTTGAGGTCAGGAGTTCAAGACCAGCCTGGCCAACATGGTGAAACCCTGTCTCTACTAAAAATACAAAATTAGCTGGGCGTGGTGGTGTGCACCTGTAGTCCCAGCTACACTGGAGGCTGAGGCAGAAGAAACACTTGAACCTGGAAGGCTGAGCTTGCAGTGAGCTGAGATCGTGCCACTGCACAGCCTGGGTGACAGAGCAAGACTCAGTCTCAAAAAAACAAAAAACAAAATTAATCTATAGGAGCTGGGTGTGCTGGCTCAATCTCAGCACTTTGGGTGGCTGGGGCAGGAGGATCACCTAAGGCCAGGAGTTCAAGACCAGCCAAACACTAGACAGTGCAACATAGTGAGACCCTGTCTCTGTAGAAAAAAAAAGAGAAAAAATTAGCCAGGTGTGGTGGTGTTCCTGTCGTCCTACCTACTTGGGAGTATTACTTGAACCCAAGAGCTCAGGCTACAGTGAGCTGTGATCACTTCACTGCACTCCAACCTGGGCAGCAGAATGAGACCCTGCTTCTAAAGTAAAATAAAATAAAAATTAAATTAAATTTAAAAATTCTGTAGGGAAGCAGTAACATTCTTCCACTTCATTTAGGGCATGCTGGCCTCAGCCCTACTTTTCCTTACTAAGTGAACTTAATAAAGGAACCCAATGTAGAACATGAATATGATTGGCTGCAAGCATCCAGTTTTCTCATGGTGTTTATAAGGTGCAGCCTACTTCATTATTCTTAGATCTCTGATAAAACACCTTTGTAATTTTGCATACAAGTTCTGTACTCATTTATTTCTGTCTCCCATACCAATTTAAAGAATATTAGAATTTTCTGTAATCCTAGCACTTTGGGAGGCTGAGGCAGGCAGATCACCTGAGGTCAGGAGTTCAAGACCAGCCTGGTGGTCATGGTGAAACCTCGTCTCTACTAAAAATACAAAAAAGAGCTGGGTATGGTGGCATGCACCTGTAATCCCAGGCGTAACATCCCTAGAGCAATGTAGAATCACTTGAACCTGGGAGGCAGAGGTTTCAGTGAGCCAAGATTGTGCCACTGCACTCTAGCTCGGGCAACAGACTGAGATTCTGTCTCAAAAAAATAACAATAATAAAACAATCAAATAAATAAATAAAAATTTTAAAAAATAAAGAGAGTTTTGAAAGATATAACTTTAAAATATATCTATTTTCTTAAGGAAATCCTTTGAATTTGAGGATATTCAGCACTTTCGAAATCGGAACACACAGACGATTCATGAAGAACTTGGAAAAAATTCTGGGTCAGCACTTTATTACACACAGTCTGAGGACAATATCTATGAAGATATCATATGTAGGTGTTGACAACTTTGCAATTAAATTTGATGATTATGTATTTGGTGAAGCCTTTAATTGTAGGATGGTATTTTCTTCTATAATCAAGCGTATATTGCCCTAGGTTTTTCTCTTTAGCATGGAAACCTTTGGTGTATAAATTATTTTATTCTGTAATGAATTTTACAACTAATGTGATAGACTGCTCAGCTCATAAGTAGATTTTTATAATATAGCATTTTGAGAATTCTTTTAGCTCTGTTGGACACATAAGTGGCTTTGTAAGCTTAAAGTGCTTTAACCCACATCCCTACAGCAATGTCGAATAAGAAAGCTGAACGTAGTTAGCTTTTTCTTTCTTTTGCTAGCTGTGGTTATCTTTGCATTTAGTTATGTTCATGTAAGCATTTTTTAAAATTATTTTTTAAGATCCCACCAAAGAAAATCCATATGAAGATATTCCAGTGCAGCCTTTACCTATGTGGAGATCCCCTTCAGCATGGAAGCTACCACCCGCTAAAAGTGCTTTTAAAGCGCCCAAGGTATAACCAAATAATTAATTGAAGAAAACATTAGAATCTTATTCATGGTATCTACAAAAAGATTAAGGGTGTTTAACTGGGGCCAGAACTAAGAGGCACTGAAATGTAAGGTTTAATGTTGGTGGTGGTTTTTTTGTTTTGTTTTGTTTTGTTTTTGGGATAGCATACAGCTTTTTTTTTTTTTTTTTTTTTTTTTTGGTGGTTGTTTTAACACCTCAAAAATAATTGAATATATATGCCTTTAGACAGCCATGAACTTTTCAGTTCACTTTAGTTCCCACTTTCCCTATTAATCTACGTCAACCTATGACCATTAAATTACCTTCCTAGTCCCTGAAAGCATGCAAGATGCCTAGAAGCAAAGGCTCCCTAGAGTTCATAAAAACTGTGAGCCATTGTTTTCTGGGAATTTGATTACCCTGTAGTGGAACTTTGGATTAGAAACCTGAGAAACATCTTTATAAATGGTGAGAAAGAAATTATGTTATCTTCATTTGAAATGATTTTAAATGAAAAACAGGATAAATGCGTTTCTGGAATAGCTTTGACTTTGTATGATAACACAGGGATTAACTAGATGATGCTGGCCAGGCGCAGTGGTTCACACCTATAATCCCAGAACTTTGGGAGGCCGAGGTGGGAGGAATGCTTGAGCCCAGGAGTTTGAGACCAGCCTGGGCAACCTGGTAAAACCCCATCTTTACAAAAAAAAAAAAAAAAAATTAGCCAGATGTGGTGACACGTGCCTGTAGTCCCAGCTGTTCAAGGGGCTGAGGTGGGGGGATCGCTTGAGCTCAGAGGTTGCGGCTGCAATGAGCCATGATCATGCCACTGAGTTCCAGCCTGGGTGACAGAGCAAGACCCCATCTCAAACAAACAAACAAACAACAACAACAGAACTAGGTGATCTTACCAGTACATCTTATCCTGTTTTAGCTCCCTCCCAAACCTCAATTCCTTCACCGGAAGACTATGGAAGTAAAGAACTCACAAGCTTATTTGCGGTCAAAGCTCACAAAAGATACCACTTTGCCAGTCACTTTAACGGAATGGAAGCTTTTCCGAGCTGGTGAAGTTGCAAACAGGAAAATGAAAAATCTTCCAAGGGTAAAGACTCCAGTGCTTTCATTCTTTGACTCTTACTTCAGCATTTCCATGAATGAGAATAAGTAAACTGTAGACTGGAATGAATAATAGGTTAGAACTGACCTACTGGGATTAGAAGACTTGGAAGGCAGCGTTACGTTTTAAATTTTTGCTCATGCTAGAAAAGTGCATGAATGGCTTTTGCCAGAGTTTCATTATGGATTTGTAAAATTGATTTAGATGGGGACTTCACTTCAGTTACTTTAGCTCTCATTAAAATCATCTGCCTATTTCAAGGAAGCACCAGAATCTTATATAAAAGGGCGTTCTCTCAGGATGGCTTCAGTGTCGTTCTAATTCACTCATTCATATCATTGCCAAAGTGAGTTCAGTTTTGTGCTTGAGTTTACAGATTTTCAGTAACGAAAAAGTATATGCCATTTATTTGGGGCAAAAATTTCCAAAGAAATAAACAAATCTATTACTTGGGAATAGAAATTATCAGCAATCATAATACGTAAATGACTTCTCCCTCAAGGGAGAAAAGGCGGTAAGTCTGTACATCATCTCTACTAGAAGCATTGCAACCAAAATGAAGAAATTGAGATTACTTGCAGATAGACATATATATTTTTTTTCTTACATGTTTACTTATTTTGTAGAGACAGAGTCTCGCTGTATTACCCAGGCTGGTCTTGAACTCCTGGCCTTAAGCGATCCTCTTGCCTTGACTCCCCAGAGTTCTGGGACTGCAGGTGTGAGCCACTACACCTGACTGATAGACATTTTCTTTTAGGAGAAATACTTAAGGAATTATATGAAAAATTTTTAAACTTTCTCTGTTACTTTGTTCTGCTGTAATGCAGGGTGTTATCAGGATTGTCAAAATACTATGCAAATATTCTACTGTAATGAAGAAATCAGATCACTTAAATATTATTCCTTCTTTAATCCCATCTGAATTAGCTATATATGTTCATTTAACATGTAATTTTTTTTTTTTTTTTGAGATGGAGTCTCGCTCTGTCGTCCAGGCTGCAGTGCAGTGGTGCAATCTCGGCTCACTGCAAGCTCCACCTCCTGGGTTCACGCCATTCTCCTGCCTCAACCTCCTGAGTAGCTGGGACTACAGACGCCCGCCACCATGCCTGGCTAACTTTTTTGTATTTTTAGTAGAGACGGGATTTCACTGTGTTAGCCAGGGTGGTCTCGATCTCCTGACCTCGTGATCCACCCACCTCGGCCTCCCAAAGTGCTGGGATTACAGGCTTGAGCCACTGCGCCCGGCCTAACATGTACTTTTTGTACCTGATTTTAACATTAAACAAAAGTCACATCTATTTCTTGGGTTAGTAACTGTTGATTGATTCCTTGGGAAATATTCTATTCCACAGTTTAATTCTTATGATCAGTTTTCTGCCCCTTCCTCTTTACTATGTGAAAAGTTAAAGACATAGAGGTCTTCTAAAGCTAAACTGGGCTGGGCATAGTGGCTCACGCCTGTAATGCCAGCACTTTGGGAGGCCAAGGCGGGCAGATCACGAGGTCAGGAGATCGAGACCATCCTGGTTAACACGGTGAAACCCCTTCTCTACTAAAAAATACAAAAAATTAGCTGGGCATGGTGGCAGGCGCCTGTACTCCCAGCTACTTGGGAGGCTGAGGCAGGAGAATGGCGTGAACCCGGGAGGCGGAGCTTGCAGTGAGCTGAGATCACACCACTGCACTCCAGCCTGGGCAACAGAGCAAGACTCTGTCTAAAAAAAAAAAAAAAAAAAAAAAAGAGCTAAACTGATCTTTCTTAGTGAAAAAAAAAACCAGTAACTGTTTATCTTTCTGTGTATGATGAGGAATATTTTTTTAAAAAGAGGCTTAAAGAACTGTCAGGCATCTTGCAGTAGCTCCGTCCTCCGGTAGATCATGTTGGCACAACAAAGCAGCCTCCGACATGGTCAAGAAACGACAAATTGTGTGTTCATAGGGAGAAGAATGCAAAAACCTTAAGGGACTGCGTTGAAGATGTGGTTCTTCTAATGGCATTAACAAATATTTAGGAATCATGGATTATAGAGTTTAATGAGACCCAGGGAGGCTTTACAGCACTTCTGATTTCATGCCTCAATATTTTATGTATTATGGATCTCAAGTACTCGAAGCTTTTTCTGTATCTGATGATAGGTGATATGATCTAACTTTTCCCTTTCTAATATTTTTCTGAAGGTTTTTGGAGATGTGAGGAGAAAAAAATGATTATGAATTTTTAATTGTCAGGCAGGAACAAGCCATGACAGCATTTCTACCCATGACCCTCCTTGGATTAAATCTTGTTAGGATGTCCCTTATGCAATACAAAGTTTGGCTTTGGAGTATCTTGTAGAACAACATTCCATAAGAAAGTCCATTTTCATTTATTTCCCCTTTAAGGCCTCCAGCTGTCCCTGGAAGGGAAACTGCCTCACAGTTTCACCTCACTGATCTAGTCCATTTGCCTCTTCCCCACTCTTCCGTTCCTTCCCTGCTGTGGAATCCTGTGTCGGATTCTTTGCTAGAGTACATTTCCTACTGCCTTTATTGTTTGTGTTGTGTGTACAGCAGTATGATTTCCATCATTTCTTAGGAAGAATATTCTACAGTATTTCTTGCAACTAGGAGGCTCTTCTTCCTAGCTCATGACAGAAATTTAAATTTATCACTTTATCGCATAGTTTTAGTACAGTTCTCTTTCCTTTATACTTGAATATACTTTTGATTCTACTTTTCAAATGCAAATTAACAATTATGCTATTTTGGGTCATTATGTAACCCAAATATATATTTATTTCCATACATCTTTCCTATAGCTCTTAGTACTTTTTAATTTTAGATTCTCTTATTTGTTTTCTGTAATGGTGATATTTAAGAACATTGGCAATTTTTCACTTGCGTTGCAGCGATAAAAATCTTTAAGAGCACAAACTCATCCAAAAATGTGGTAATAATCTGTGTATTGGAAGCATGTGTTTCTTACATGGTTTTTTGGGGGTGGGTGGTTGGCAGGGGACGGTGGTTTGCACTGGACTGATTCACTGCCTGTTGATTGCCAGGATGGCTAGAGAAACAAGGACAAAAGAGAATACAAGAGCATTTTTCTCGGGGAACTTTATTGGTTGTTATCATATATAATGTTCCTAACAATTGTAATTCTGGGCATTAAGTATGTTAAATCAGGATTGATACTTAAGAAAAGCTTGGAATTTTAAGAAAAAAAGAGAAATATTTATAGAAAAACTAATCAATTCCTCCTTTTTAAAGTACCTGTTGATCAGCTCTGAATCTCCTCTTTTTTACCACATTCTGTGTGTGTCTCCTGTCTCTCTTACACACACATATCTCTCCCAGCAGCAAAGAAAACTTTCTAATGAGTAATACTTATGAAATGGAGAGAAGCAATTATATAACAATTTAAAAATAAATGGTCTGGATTTTACTTGCTTGAGAAATAGATTGATGAGTGGAAGAAAAAACATAGTTTTTGTATTTCAGTATATTTGGGTCTCGTAATTTTATGACATATTTCTGAAATAAATGATAATGTTAGTACTCTTAGAATATTCCCTTTGACAGAAGCTTTCTAAGTATGTTTATCCGCTCCTTGGGAAGAATTTCTGGGAGCAGAAATAACTATGCCTCCCCTTGCCTTTTAGATAAATGAGTGTTCCACTTCCTACTCCAGGCAAGTGAGAACTTGAGTTTAATAGTAGAGGCTTGATCACTATACAAAGGGCAATAGCCACATTTCCTGCATGTTGTGACATGGAGTGACAAGGAATCTAAAAGCCTGTGCTGGGTTCATACGACATCCTTTCCCATTTTCTTTCCCCATGTTATGTGGACTTGGTATTAGAACAACATATCATCTAATTAAAGGTCATCATTTTAAATCCAAAATTCAAAAAGGTAAAGGTTTCTATTTATAAAATAGGTCTTTTCTCTGAATAAGAATCCTTAATAGATTAATATCATCAAACTGTGAAACTTTTGGGTGTTGATCTTAATTTGTATTTTTCTGGTCTTTTTTCAGCTTGTATTGAAAATAGATGACATATTTGAATCTAAAAGAGGGAAGAAGAAGGTAAAGTTACATTCTTACACTGGAAAGGAATTACCTCCAACAAAAGGTAAGAATTGTTTTCTGTTTCAGCTATCCTGTAGCTGTCAGGATATAAGAGGAGAATCACCATATAACTTAATGTTTGATATGTATTAAAAATTTTGGCTTAACTTTCCTGTTATCCCACTTAAGCATAAACTTCTTTAAGGGATTGTTTCTCAAATCCATTTTATTTAATTCTGTGCCAAGTAATAACTATTGGATGAACAAATAAAAAATGCAAAAATAATCATAAACCAATGATACTAATTTTCATAGACAAATTGAATCACTATTTTGTAGTCCTACTTTGATTTATAATCATTTATCAGTATAGACTTTTGTTGTAGGTATGAAAACATTAGTCTTGTATAGACTGAAGGTATGTGGTACTCAACTTGTAGTCATTTAATAAGTTTTATCCTGGCCAGGCATGGTGGCTCACGCCTGTAATCCCAGCACTTTGGGAGGCCGAGGCAGGCAGATCACAAGGTCAGGAGTTCGAGACCAGCCTGACCAACATGGAGAAACCCCGTCTCTACTAAGAATACAAAAATTAACTGGGCGTGGTGGCGCGCACCCATAATCCCAGCTACTCAGGAGACTGAAGCAGAAGAATCACTTGAACCCAGGAGGCGGAGGTTGCAGTGAGCTGAGATCATGCCACTGTGCTCTAGCCTGGGCAACAGAGCGAGACTCCATCTCAAAAAAAAAAAAAAGTTTTATCCTTCAGATGCCTAGATAAAATTTATATTGTTAACTAAGAAATTGTCAATATTTATAATAAATCATTAGAACTTTCTTAAAAACTTATGCAAGATTCTTAACTTGGTTGTCTGGGAATATGGTTTGGCTGTGTCCCCACACAAATTTCAACTTGAATTGTATCTCCCAGAATTCCCACATGTTGTGGGAGGGACCTAGGGGGAGGTAATTGAATCATGGGGGCCAGTCTTTCCCATGTTATTCTCGTGATAGTGAATAAGTCTCACAAGAACTGATGGGTTTATCAGTGGTTTCTGCATTTGCTTCTTCTGATTTTCTCTTGCTGCCACCACGTAAGAAGTGCCTTTTGCCTCCCACCATGATTCTGAGGCCTCCCTAACCATATGGAACAGTAAGTCAAGTTCAGCCTCTTTGTTTCCCAGTCTTGGATATGCCTTTTTTTTTGAGATGGAGGTTTGCTCTTGCTGCCCAGGCTGGAGTGCAATGGCGTGATCTCAGCTCAGTGCAACTTCCATCTCCCAGGTTCAAGCGATTCTCAGCCTCAGCCTCAGCCTCCCAAGTAGCTGGGATTACAAGCGTCCACTACCATGCCTGGCTAATTTTTTGTGTTTTTAGTAGAGACGGGGTTTCATCATGTTGGCCAGGCCGATCTCAAACTCCTGACCTCAAGTGATCCACCGCCTCAGCCTCCCAAAGTGCTGGGGTTAGAGACGTGAAGCACTGTGCCTGGCCTTGGGTGTGTCTTTATTAGCAGCATGAAAATGGACTAACACATCTGGCAAATATGTAGAATTTAGCAATTTTTGTTTATAAGTTCCTTAGAAACAACAGCTAAGTCATAGCAAAGGAGACTATTTCTTCTTTTTGCAGACTTTTAAAGATAGAATTTTCTTTTCTTTTTTTTTTCTTTTTGATACAGAGTCTCTCACTCTGTCACCCAGGCCAGAGTGCAGTGGTGTAATTTCAGCTCACTACAACCTCTGCCTTCTGGATTCAAGTGATTCTCCTGCCTCTTCCTCCTGAGGAGCTTGGGATTACAGGCGCATGGCACCACACCCAGCTAATTTTTTCTAAGTTGAGATGGGATTTTACCATATTTGGCCAGGCTGATCTTGAGCTCCTGACCTCAAATGATCCACCTCCCTGGCCCTCCCAAAGTGCTAGGATTACAAGCATGAGCCACCACACCTGGCCAGAATTTTCTTTTTTTTTCTTTTGCTGCTGCTTTTTGTTTTTTGAGACAGTCTTGCTCTGTCTCCCAGGCTGGAGTCCAGTGGCGCAATCTCAGCTCACTGCAAGCTCCGCCTCTCAGGTTCACGCCATTCTCCTGCCTCAGCCTCCCGAGTAGCTGGGATTACAGGTGCTCACCACCACGCCCGGCTAATTTTTTGTATTTTTAGTAGAGACGGGGTTTCACCGTGTTAGCCAGGATGGTCTTGATCTCCTGACCTCGTGATGCGCCCGCCTCGGCCTCCCAAAGTGCTGGGATTACAGGCGTGAGCCACTGCGCCCAGGTATCTCTAAGTAGGTTATTACCGAGCCCTTAATTTATTTGTAGTCTATGCCTTATGGATTAGGAACATTCTAGTAAATTTGGCTCTACGACAAGTTTTTGAAGAGCCAGTTTTTTGACTGTATTAATGTTGAAAAGAACAAAAAATCCTCCAACTTCTAGCCAACTTCTGCTGTCCAAAACAAAAGTAAAGAAAAAAGGAGCAGCCTCTACATTGTAACCCTTCACTTATGGCTCAAATAAAATAAGCATTTACCTTTCCCTACCTCTGACCAACTCCTCCAGTGCACCAGAGAAATTTCTCTCATGCCTGAGGATCTCCTGCCTTTATCATCACAGTTCTCAGATTTTCATTTTCTTTCTTAAGCTTTTGTCTGTATATCAACAATGCCTAATACAATAGATAATTATATTTACCTACTCTGAAGTCCCTGCTAGAGTTTACTGAATATATTCCAACCTGAATATTTGTTGATTTTTTTTTTTCTTTTCTGAGACAGAGTCTCACTCTGTGACACAGGCAGGGGTGCAGTGATGCAAACATGGCTCACTGTAGCCTCAACCTCCTGGGTTCCAGCTTTCCTCCCACCAGAGCCTCCTGAGTAGCTGGGATCACAGGCTCATGCCCACCACACCCAGCTAATTTTTAATTTTTTATAGAGACAAAATCTCACTATGTTGCCCAGATTGGTCTTGAATTCCTGGGCTCAAACGATCCTTCTGCCTCGGCCTCCCAAAGTGCTGGGATTATAGGCATGAGCCACCATACCTGGCCCTAAATATTTCTTAACTTTCAGTTTTCACGTATTACAAAAGGACTTACCAGCCTTCATCAATTCTGTCATTATAATTTTGTGTGTTGAAGTCTCATATTGAAAGTGGACTATCTGGTACTTTTTCGATCCCTGTGAATTCTCAGTAGATTTTTCTCTTGCCTCATTCATTGTCTTAGAATACAGGTCATCAAAACCCGTAGATGAGAATATATTAAGCCAATTAAGTGATCTTTTATAAGGACTTTTCTAGTTATATTGCCTTTTCTCCTTTTCTTCTCTCTTTTCTTTCTTTCCAAGCACTTCCTAAGTTTCTAAAAGGTACCTGGTCCTAAGACTATAGATAGGACCAGGAGCTCACAGTGTTCGTTTCTTCCTCTGAATAATATGTTATAGCCACACTATACTTTTTGTCATGGTGGTTAATTTTGAGTTATAAAACATATGTAATATGCAATATTTAAATAAGCGCTTTTTCTGTAACATCTCTTATGTGTCTTTCCCACCTAAGAATAGGCAACATTTATTTTAATGTTCTCTTATTCCTTATTATAAAATGAAAAGCCAGAGTTTTCCAAACTTCCCCCTTGCACACTTAGAAAATTTCATGTGCATGCAAATACATTTTCTACACAAATACTCTTACACTATTCAGGCTTTGTATGCCTTCCTTTTTTAAAAAGCTTAATTAATGTATTTCAGAGCTCTTTCAATATCAACACATAGAGATCCACATAGCTGTACTGTATTTCATTGCATAGAAGTAAAATAATTTTATTTAACTAGTAGACAGTTTAGTTGTTTCTAACATTTTATTTAACCTGTAGATATTTAAAAGTGTGTGTGTGTTTACATAAAAATCTTCAATGCTGCAAATGCGTCTTTTACTTATGTTTCTATATAAGACTATTTTTGTAGAATAAGTTCCTAGAAGTGGGCTTAATCACAGAACATATGGATTTAAAATTTTGGCCAGGCATGGTGGCTCACACCTGTAACTCCAACAGTTTGGGAGGCTGAGGCGGGTGGATCACTTGACCCCAGGAGTTTGAGACCAGCCTGGGCAACATGACGAAATCCTGTCTCTACAAAAAATACAAAAATTAGCTGGGTGGCCAGGTGTGGTGGCTCACACCTATAATCCCAGCACTTTGGGAGGCCAAGGTGGGCAGATCACGAAGTCAGGAATTCGATACCAGCCTGACCAACATGGTGAAACCCCGTCTCTACTAAAAAATACAAAAATTAGCCAGGCATGGCGGCACACCCTGTAATCCCAGCTACTCAGGAAGCTGAGGCAGAGAATCACTTGAACCTGAAAGGCAGACTTTGCAGCGAGCCGAGATCGCGTTGTTACACTTCAGCCTGGATGACTGAGACTCTGTCTCAAAAAAAAAAAAATTAGATAGGTGTTGTTGCATGCAGCTGTAGTCTCAGTTCCTAGGGAGGCTGAGGTGAGAGGATTGCTTGAACCCGGGAGGTGGAGGTTGCAGTGAGCCAAGATTGTGCCACTGCACTCCAGCCTGGGCGACAGAGTGAGACTCCGTCTCAAAAAAAAAAAAAGAAATTAGCTGGGTGTGGTGGCACACGCCTATAGTCCCAGCCTACTCGGGTGGCTGAGCTAGGGGGGATCACTTGAGCCCAGGTGGCAGAGGTTGCAGTGAGCCAAGATTGTGCCACTGCATTCTAGCCTGTGCAGCAGAGTGAGACCCTGTCTCCAAAAAAAAAAAAAAAAATTTTAACTGCTGCCAAATTGTCCCACAAGCAGATTGTAACAGCTTATGTTTCTACAAACATCATTTGAAAATACCTCTTTCCCCATAATCTTCATCAATAAATACTATGCTTTATTAAAGCTTTTTATGGCAGTATCATGGTTGAAAATGTGTGTCTTGTTTATTGTTTTAATTTACATTTATTTCATTATGAATTTGGGCAATTTTCATGTTTATCAACAACTTACAAATCTTTTTCTATGAATTGCCTGTTCCCACCCTTTATTCCTTTTTTCTGTTGTGCTTTTTCTTCTTGATTTGTAACAATTTTTTGAACATTAAGAAACAGCCTTATATCTGCAATGTGTTTACAGATATTTTCCCAGTTTATCGTTCACTTTTTGAGTTTAATACTGACTTTTAAATTAGATACAAGTTTATATAATCAAACTTCACTTATGACTTCTAGGCCTTGTTTTTTTCTGATACATTTAAATGTTTTCCCTTTCTTTGCATTTCTATTTTGCTTTAACTTTTCAAACTTAATCTAGAAATGTTTCATTTATTTATTTTAAAAGCTGCTTTGTGTGTGTGTGTGTGTGTGTGTGTGTGTTGCCTGTGTGCTCAGAATTATACAGAACACTCCCTTGTGAAAACAAGATAGCCCCTTATCTCCAAAATACTTAAAATATGATTGGGGAAAATGAAAACAGTTCAAAGCATTGTGAGTACTATGAGAATCTGGAGTAAAGAAAAAATCAATATGGACTAGAAGTAGTTTAGAGGCATCATAGAAGAGGTAGGCTGACTTGGTAATATCTCTCTCCTAGTTCTCATGGTTTCATGTTGTTCTAAATTTATAGTCTGGTTGGTGTTTATATTCTTGGTTAGCTCTCTTGGTGTTTGCTTTTGATACTTTATTTGGAATATACAGACAACTATGTGGATATAGAAATAGAATCCACTCTGAACTAGACTTCTTAAAACTGGTCTGAAATGCAATTAGTTTCTAGAATTAGGGATGAGAGGGGAGCTGAGGAGTGAAGTAGGGTGTGGGAGGAAGATGTAGTAGAGGAGTTTCCTCTTTGAGCCTTTTACTCTCTTTTGATAACTATCCCAACCTGATACAACCAAGTGGTTTGGAGAAAGGCTCAGCAGCTTTATTATTCCTTACTCCAAGTCCCCAGGTTTGTGGGTTTACATTGTTCTCATCCTCATGTACTTCCTGCTGTTGGACAATACAAATGGAAACTCCTTCTCTCTTTTTCAGGTGAAACCAGTGGGAACGAAAGTGATGCCGAGTATCTGCCAAAGAGTGAGTGAGTCAATGGAGCTGCTCCTGTTCTTGTGATGATCATGGGTTAGGTGGAGTGGCACCTACCTTTGTGATTAAGCATGTTTTTCCCCACATGAAGTTCCATTTTGTAGGTGATTTCCTTATTTTCAGAACCTGTTGAGGTTTGGAGAATTAAACAGTCAGAATTAAACACTGTCAGATGTTTGACAGCATTTAAAGTCTCCCGTGGTGGAGTGAGGCTGAACAGTGTGGTTCTTATGATGGAGTATTCTTAGGGGAGCGGCAGAGAGCTGCATGTCCAGACATATATGCAGTAGTTTCCTGGCAGCCAAAACAGAGTGTGTGAATCATCCTCTGAGCAGTAAACATCTGATTTTTTTTTGAAACGGAGTCTCCCTCTGTCGCCCAGGCTGAAGTACAGTGGTATGAGCTCGGCTCACTGCAATCTGCTTCCTGGGTTCAGGCGATTCTCCTGCCTCAGCCTCCTGAGTAGCTGGGACTACAGGCACGCGCCACCACACCAAGCCAATTTTTGTATTTTTAGTAGAGATGGGGTTTCACCATGTTGGTCAGGCTGGTCTTGAACTCCTGACCTCATGATCCTCCCATGTCAGCCTCCCAAAGTGCTGGGATTACAGGCATGAACCACCACGCCCGGCCAAATATCTAATTTTTTTATAGCCATTCAAGTGTAATTATTTAAGTAACTTTGATACCTCTGACATTGAAAAAGGAAACATCTATTTGTTATTTATAGGCATTTATATTCCAGATTATTGTGCTGTTTACTTTCTAGTAGAATATAGAATGCATCATGCTTTTTTGACTCTATTTGTCCAAGCACTTCATGGTGCCTTCATCCTTCATCTAATGATGATGTTATCTAGTTATCACAGCAAGTTATCTACTTTCTATTTAAGCGACTGACATACTAAGCCGTGTAAAAAGTAGAAGACGTACATTATCAAAGCTGAGTACAGGGCAGTTCCACTTCCAATCTGACACCCTAATTTTATGATTAATAGTCTTGTGCTTCCTCCACTGGCCTGAATTGCTTCAGGTGTTTGATTCTGTACCCTGACTGAAGGTGAAATTTAATAATCATCAGGTTCAGTCTAGATGTGTAAAGATGACTAATTTAGGGCTGTTACTACTGAGAAACAGGACCTAAAATTTTCTTGACTTGAACTCAGCCCTTTGACATAAGTAATGTTTTGCCTAGAGCACTGAATGTACTGGATAATTCTGGGGAGCCATTCCCGGATGCAGTTTTTAAAATGTTCTTAATATTTTGATCTATAGTATAATTTCTTTTGGGACAGAATGCATTATATCAAAAAGAAAGGAAAGACAATTAGAGGTTGAGTCTATCAGTGGCTCAGAATGACACATAAGCAAATCACTGGGACATGTAGACTATTCTGCAAGTCCACAGTTTCCTTCAGTGGGGACCACCCTAGATTGCTCAAAATTTAGAGATAAATGAGAATAGAGGATAGGTGCTATCCAGTTTTGATTGATATTGCTATGACTGTTTAAATAGTATGCTTCCATAATTTTATTATTTTGAGAAAGTCTGCTGATGGATATCTTCTTCCACTTAATATTTTTCTCTTGCGTCTAGCACCATTTACTGATACAAGCATATATTCATTGTTAGTAATATATGGCAAGGAGGGAAGGGAACTGGACAGTTTCTTCAATGTGAGGATAATTTTTGTGTTAATTTATCAAACTCACCCCTTTCTGTACTTAGGACTCAATTATTTTATCAAATCTCTGCCCCCTGCCCCCTGCCCCCTGCCACCTGGCACCCTGTGATTTCATGGCATTCCCAGCAGTAGCATCTGTTGTCAGTCTAGCACTTTTTTTTTTGTGACATTTTCCATGTGTGCTGGTGTGATGCCATGAAAGATGGGATAGCATAGATTATTTGTTGGGACATACATAAGTATTGGTTGGTACATGGAATGTCAGTCCCATTGCTGGCCAGAAGTGAAATGAGGCCCCTGTGCACTTGTGAGGGTCTGCACCTATTCCCCCTAGTATGTCACAGCCCTAACAGATATGTCTATGCGTCAGATACTGGTTATTCAACATTCATTCCGCAGTGACTGTGTGAAGATTAATCCTGTGTGGGTCATGACCTCTGGTGCTGGAAGGAAGGTAGGGCTACAGAGAGAAAACATTGCTCCATGATTTCATTACAGATCGCCATAAACGCTTAGCACAACTGCAACAGTCTTCCAAGAGGAATCCTCACTACCAGACCTTGGAGCGGGATCTTATTGAATTACAGGAGCAGCAGCTGTTTGAACTTTTTGTGGTGGTGTCTCTACAGAAGAAACCATCAGGAATAAACTGTATTCCCCAGGTCATACAACAATTCCCCGGCAAGGTAGGTACAAGGAGGCCAAGAGGCATTCAGGAATGTTCCTGTGTCTCTGTGTACATTTATTTCCTGTCCCCTTGGTTTTTGTTATCTCAGCCAGTTTTTACCAGTACTTGTGGTAGGATCTGGTGGCTTTGAAAACATCTTATGTTAGGCAGGAGCTGCAACCCAGCAAAACAAAGCAAAACAAAACAACTCATTTTCCTAGTTTTTTAAATTTTTGGCTCTGCCATTTAATAATCTTTAATAAGTTACAAAACCTTAGTTTTCTCATCCTTAAGGAGGGGAATAATAAATGTGACAGAATAGGGTAGTGGTTTAGAGCACGTACTCTGTGCAAAAGCTCTGCATTTCCCACTTATTAGTTCTGTGACTTTAAGAAGTTACTTTTCTTTCTCTCTCTTTTTTTTTTTTTTTTGAGACAGAGTCTCGCTTTGTTGCCCAGGCTGGAGTGCAGTGGTGCATTTTCGGCTCACTGCAGCCCTGCAACCTCCACCTCCCAGGTTCAAGCCTCCTGAGTAGCTGGGACTACAGGCATGTGCCACCACGTGCAGCTAATTTTTATATTTTTAGTAGAGACAGGATTTCACCATGTTGGCCAGAGTGATCTCGAACTCCTGACCTCAAGTGATTCGCCCGCATTGGCCTCCCAAAGTGCTGGGATTACAGGCGTGAGCCACCATATTGTGTCTTCGTTGTTTAATTTGTAGAATGGGGGTAATCACAATAGTATCTACCCCTCTGAGTCATAGTGAGGATTAAATAATTTATATAAGGCACTTAGAACAGTGTCTGGCATATAGTAAGCTCAATATGATGTTATCCATTATTAGTAAGGATTTAGTGAGATAATGTATATAAAGTGCTTAATGCCATCCCTGGCACATAGTAGGTACTTGATAAATGGTAGGTATTAATTTTTGGTAGCCATTATTATTAACAATAATATTTGATTTCTCTACCTTTTTAAAAATAAAATCATTCATTCATTCAAATATTTTAAAAATACCTAATATTTGCCAGGATTAGATGATGGGAGTACTACTGAAAAAGATCTTAGTCTCTGGTTCACAGAGCTTATTGAGCCTGTGAACCAGTTAAGCCCACAGACATGGTTGGGTTTCTTTTGCTTTGGATAGTGTTTGTGTAAAAGTAACAACAATAATTTTTGTTGCCAACATTTAACAATCAAATTTCACATACAAATCTGTATTTCTGCCTTTTCCTGAAAAACTGGAAAGAATGCCAACACAGCCTGCATTCCTAAGTGTCAGGAATGGGTTGAAGCTTAATAAGGAGCAGGACTTCAGAGCAGGTGACCAGTGTAGTTACATAAGGCCGTCGTCACTCAGAAGGGCCCTGCGTGTAGGGTTTAATGATCTGCAGTCACCATCTTGAAATGCTAAATAATTTTAGCTTTGAATTTGTGTTTGTAAATGAAGTCTGATAGGAAAATTGGGCATGTGCCAAGGTCTTAAAGCCTGAGTTCATGCATGGTGTCACCTTCTGCTGCTTCCCTAGGATGAGTTCTCTTGTCCTGTTCTCCACTGCCCGATTCCCTGGGTCCTTTCTACCTCTACTCAGTGACTACTGCCACCTTCTCCCCCCGGCTGGGCACAGGCATTGGGAGGTTAGGATCAGGCCAGCATTGCTCTGCAGCATCTCCAGGCAAGGCATGGGGAAGCTTTCCCAGGCCTGGGCTGGTCGTGGGTGACTTTTTGGGGGTTGCTCAACTGCTGTGGGTTGGAATGGTGGCCCCCATGGGAAGGGGAGATGCCTGGCTTAACTTCCCAACCCCCAGTCGAAACACAGAGTCTCAATTCTGCAGCTACCCGGAGAGGAAACCCAGTACCTCATGGGCCACTTGTGTACCAAATTGCAGACTGCAGCACCTGGGTGTCTGTGAGAGTCTACACTCATCCCCCAGGATCCTCATGCCTAAGGGAGTGTGACGTTAAATAGCAAATAAAAACTCCATTAGAGAGGCCACAGAAGAAAAGATGTTTTGTGTTTAATTTTTTCTGCTTTTTGGACAAGAAGCTCCACATTTTCATTTTGCATTATGCTGTCTGAATTATGTAGTTTTCCTTAGTAAGGAGTGATCCCTTTAATAGGGACATTTACTCACTCTCCTGCTTATTACTTGGACCACTTCTCTCATTTCAGTTACCTGCTTGGCCACTTTAGGACTTTTGGGTTTATAACCCTGAGTTACATGTTTCACTAAAAAAGCTGATGAAGTACAACTGTACTGGAATCTAAGAGGCGTTTCCTGCATGGATTCTCATTTTCAAAAAGTCCTCAAAAATATCCCTACAGTAAATAATCAGTAAGTTTAATTTCTCATAAAATTTCTCAGTGTAGCCTGAAAGTACAATGTCACAGCACTGTTAAGTGACCCAGAATGGCTACATAGTTTGGATTTTTAAGAAATTAAAGGGGCCGTGCACAGTGGCACCTGCTTATAATCCCAGCTAGTTGACCAGCTGAAACAGGAGGATCACTGGAGCACAGGAGTTTGAGGCCAGCCTGGGCAACATAGCAAGACCTCCTCCTCAACAACAACAAAAAAGAAATTAAAGGGGAGGTCATTTTTACTAGTTATCTGAAGGCAATATGGTAATTAGACTTCAGGGCTTGTTTTTATAGAGGACAGGTCATACTAATTTCTAAATGTCTGGTTTACTGAAATTTAGACTGTCACATAGGTACAGTACCAGATTTATGCAAAAGGATCTTCTATGCTAAAATTTTACAAGAAGTTGCAAACCAGCAATTAGGTAGCAAAGATTCTATGCTAAAGGAAATGATTATATATGGGGTGGATTCTCAAAATAGTGTCTCTTATTTTTTCTTTCTTTTTTTTTTTTTTTTGAGATGGAGTCTCGCTCTGTCACCCAGGCTGGAGTGCAGTGGCCAGATATCAGCCCCCTGCAAGCTCCGCCTCCCGGGTTTACGCCATTCTCCTGCCTCAGCCTCCCAAGTAGCTGGGACTATAGGCGCCCACCACCACGCCCGGCTAGTTTTTTGTATTTTTTTAGTAGAGACGGGGTTTCACCGTGTTAGCCAGGATGGTCTCGATCTCCTGACCTTGTGATCCACCTGTCTCGGTCTCCCAAAGTGCTGGGATTACAGGCTTGAGCCACCGCACCCGGCCTATTTTTTCTTTTTTCGAGACAGGTTTCTCTCTGTCACTCAAGCTGGAGTGCAATGGCGCAATCACAGCTCACTGCAGCCTCATCCTCCTAGGCTCAAGAGATCCTCCCACTTCTCAGCCTCCTGAGTAGCTGGGACTACAGGCATGTGCCACCACACCCAGCTAACTTTTGTATTTTTTGTAGAGATGGGGTTTCACCATGTTGCCCAGGCTGGTCTCCAACTCCTGAGCTCAAGTGATACGCCCACCTTGGGCTCCCAAGGTGCTGAGATTACAGGCATGAGCCGTTGCATCTGGCCGTATCTTTTCTAAATAATATTCATCTACCATTTCAAAGCTTCTTTGATCATTGATTGGACAGTGTGTTGAGCTGACTAGGTTTTTGTTCTCAGTACATTGAAGAATGAATTTTTATCTTATGTCCCACGGTTCATAAAAATACTGGGTTCCCATTAGTTTGTGAATCCTGAATTAAGATATTTCCTCTTGATAGGAAACTTTTCACTAATCTCTCTTACAGTAGATGCTGAGATATCCACAGGTACCATTTCTCAGTAAAAATGGGATTCTTTGTTCTCAGTTCATCTTCAGTGATTTCCAGAATTGACTTTTTAATTTTGTTAAGCAGTACAAAACCATGCTGAGGCTTATCACTAACTGCCCAGGCTTATCAGCGACCTTTTTTCCTGAGATGAGACTGAGTTTTTTATTTCTATTCCCCACTTACATAGTATAATTCAAGTCATCTATTTTGAGGGTGTTTGAGGGTGTTATCTTTTTCAGGACGATCATGGCTATAAGCAGTCCAAAGACACGGAAGAGAGGCTTAAAGTTATCCCAAAATTTTGTTTTCCTGATTCAAAGGACTGGATGCCAACCTCAGAACTCAAGAGGTAAATGGGCGAATTTATCTAATTTATATTCATTAGAACTGCAAAAATAAATCAGAGTATTTGAGAAATGAGTAGAGCCATTAGTGAAGCTATGTGAATACTGTGGCAAGTCAAGGATGTGGTGGGAGGAAAGGAAGAAGCAGTATTAGAACATTTCCTATGTGGGGCTTAAAAAAAGAAAAACATGGAATAATTTCAGTGTCAAAAGGAAAACAAATTTGAGAGTCACTTCGAGGTTGCCAGTTCAACAGCAACAACAACAAAAAGTTCTATTTTACGTGCAATCAAAAATGCTCCCAAGTGTACAGAAAGGAAAAAAGACTTGGATTTTGAGACTCAACCTAGAAACAGAGATAAAACAGAGCAAGGTCTTCATCTTCATTTTCTTTCTCCTTCAAATTAACAGAAGAATCCACAGCCCAGCTTTTATGTTCCCCTGTGGAACCTGTACAAAAGGAGGCTCCAGTTTGGGAAGTGTAGTATATTAGGAAAGGAAGTATTAAAGAATTTCTTCCAGGTATCTAGAGGAAATTGCTATTTTTAATTAATGAACTGTCATAATCTCTGAATTCTGCTTGTAAATATTAATAGATGCCTGCTTTGTTCAAAACTGTAATTATTGATGATGCCATTTAGTTTGAAAAGCTTGATTTGTTGAACCATATCACATGGTAATGACCTTCTGGATAATAGCCTCAGCTGTTGCTTAAATAGCTCTGCACTTCAGCTTCGCATTGCCTCCAGACTAAGCTACTGTCTCTCATAAGCAGTTTAGCCTGATTGACACTGTCATCTCTCAGCCATCACTGTTGATGCTCTTGTGTTGTCAGTTGCACTGCTACCTTTATAAACAGCGCCTTTCATATTGACCTGGCTGCTCTGTGGCTGGTTTTCCCCCACAACGAGTTATATATGTTTATTCTAGAGTATTTGGGAAATACAGAAGAGTAAATAAAAAGCAGAAATTGCAGATCACTGGCAATCTGGTTACCCAAAGGTAATCACTGTAAATATTTTGTCATATTCCCTTCCAATCTTTATTTTTAGCCAAATACAGATATGTATATATTGTTCAAGTTTGGATTTAGGCCAGGTGCAGTGGTTCACACCTGTAATCCTAGCACTTTGGGAGGCTAAGGTGGGAGGGTCACTTGAGGCCAGGTTTGAGACCATCCTGGGCAGCATAGTAAGTCCCTGTCTCTACAGAAAATACCAAAAAGCTAGACAGACATGGTGGTGTGCAGTTGTTACTCCGGAGGCTGAGGCAGGAGGACCACTTGAGCCCAGGAGTTCAAGGTTGCAATGAGTTATGATTATGCCATAGTACTCCAGCCTGGGCAACAGAGCAAGACCCTGTCCAAAAAAAAAAAAAAAAAGGAATGGAGGGAGGGAGGGAGGGAGGAAGGAAGGAAGGAAGGAAGATAATAAATATGTCTTCAGAAAATTAAGTTCTATTCAGTGAGACCCAGTCTCTTAAAAAAAAAATTGGACTTTGCCGGGTGCTGTGGCTCACGCCTGTAATCCTAGCATTTTGGGAGGCCGAGGCGGGAGGATCACCTGAGGTCAGGAGTTCAAGACCAGCCTGGCCAACATGGTGAAACCCCATCTCTACTAAAAATAAAAAATTAGCTGAGTGTGGTGGCACATGCCTGTAGTCCCAGCTACTCAGGAGGCTGAAGTGGGAGAATCGCTTGAACCCGGGAGGTGGAGGTTGTAGTGAGTGGAGATGGCGCCACTGTACTTCAGCCTGAGTGACAGAGTGATACTCTGTCTCAGAAAAAAAAAAGCGGGGGACTTATTTGATTATCGAGTCTGAGTTTCTTTCTTGGGCATATTTAGGTTTTCATTTGTAAATTATTAACGCATATCTTTTGCCCATGTTTCTAATGAGGAGTTGATATTTTCCTAATAATTTTTATATATTAAGGATATAATCCTTTGCCTATCACTGCTCTATACAGCCTCTCAGAACTAAAGAGAAGAATTTGGAACTGGGAAATGACATATCAAAAGTCTTTGTAGCTTACCTGTTTGACTAAATTGGGGATTCAACAAAAGGAAAATAAGACCAGGCACAGTGGCTCATGTCTATAATCCTAGCACTTTGAGAGGCCGAGGCAGAAGGATTATTTGAACCCAGGTGTTTGAGACCAGCCCTGGCAAGATCATGAGACCTTATCTCTACACAAAATTAAAAGATTAGCAGGGCATGGTGGCACACATATGCAGTTCCAGCTACTTGGGAGGCTGAGGTGGGAGGATCACTTGAGCCTCAGGAGGTCAAGGCTACAGTGAGCTCTGTTTGCACCACTGCATTCCAGCCTGGGCAACAGAGTGAGACTGTCTTAAAAAATAAAAGTAAAATTTAGGCCGGGCATGTTGGCTCACGCCTGTAATCCCAGCACTTTGGGAGGCCGAGGCGGGCGGATCACAAGGTCAGGAGATTGAGACCATGGTGAAACCCTGTCTCTACTAAAAATACAAAAAATTAGCCGGGCGTGGTGGCGGGTGCCTGTAGTCCCAGCTACTTGGGAGGCTGAGGCAGGAGAATGGCATGAACCCGGGAGGCGGAGCTTGCAGTGAGCCGAGATCGCGCCACTGCACTCCAGCCAGTGGGACAGAGTGAGACTCCGTCTCAAAAAAACAAAAAACAAAAAACAAAAAATAAATAAATAAATAAAATTTAAATGAAAATAAGCCTGATTAATACCTAGAGTGGATGAATAAGAAAACAAAAGGAACCAGCATCAACAGCTTATCCCATACCTATTCTCTCACTCCAGTACAAGGCAAGATATTCTTAAGGCCTGGGCATTCATTCCTTAGGAGGAATGTGACTTGCAATGAATGTAATATTATGCCTCCTCTTAGATCACAAAATGACTACTGTTGGACTCTAGTTTTCAATTGTTTGTTCCATGGAGAATGCCGTAAGTGGTTGTTTGGATCCTAAACTAACTATTGGCTCTTTTTTCAGTGAAACATTCTCCTTTGTCTTGACTGGTGAAGATGGAAGCCGGTGGTTTGGTTACTGTAAGAAGCTCTTGGTAAGTATCAGATCTGTGTTACTTACCAGGACAGGGTTGGTCAAGGAACAACTGAGTCAGAGTAGGAACTTCAGAAGCCCTATCTCTAGATGAGTTTGAGGGATGCTCAATGACCTGTGTATTAAGGAAGCTGTATTAGCGTTAAACAGCAAGAGCAAGGTGGGGGTTAACCATGGAGTGTTCTAGAAAAGAAGGGGTATGGATTTATTTTATTTGTTTATAATAGAGAAAGTAACTGATGACATAGTGGCTGAATCTCATCTGGATATATTTGGAATAGAGTACAATGAGCTACTCGAAGGAGCTCTGAGTTACTCATCAACCATATTAGGGCTTTTTTCTTGCTTAGGTGGCTTCACTAAACCTAGAATAAATCATGCTATCATTTTTAGCACTTTTCACATCTTTTACTGTTCACTGAAGATGAGAGCCTTGGTTACTGCTCTGTACTAAAGAGTAGTAAAAGATAATTAATAGTCCAAATCAATATTAATAAAAACTTAACGCTGCTTGATTTTTTTGTTGTTGTGTTTATCTTTTAGCCAGGAGGCAAAGGAAAGCGACTCCCTGAGGTATACTGCATGGTTAGTCGCCTAGGCTGCTTCAATCTTTTTTCAAAGGTGAGTGGAGAATGAGCTGTATGAAAAATGGTGTCCTTTTTGATCTCGCAATGTTAAGTGGCATAGACTTTAACATACTACTTCAGAAAGGTTCCCTATTAGTAAAGTAGGAACCACATGCCTGAAGGCTTAAACTTACATCTCTAATCCATTTGCTGTTGCTATATCATCTTCATTTTGGTTTGCTAGAACTTTCAGCTTAAGGGAGAACATAGTCCAAAGCTTATCTTGTCTTGTGTCTTTCTTAGACCAAATTGCAGGATATCATTGCCACTGTCACCTTCCTTGCCCCTCCCTTAGTGAGCCAAAAAGGGGCTTCTCCTTTAAAAATATGTTGATTTATGTTAGTAACTTTTCTTCAGGGTATAATGATATCTCCCAAGAGATATGATGCTTATTTAACTTTTATTGATTGCAGAAGCTTATCTGTCTTAAATTATATTTGGGTTATTTTAAAGTTTGTACACCAGGCTGGGCAGTTCCTGTAATAGCATTCTTTTATGTTTTTTAACTTAGTCCATAACAAAATAACGCTTTACATGTATAGATTCTGGATGAAGTAGAGAAGAGAAGAGAAATGTCTCCAGCCCTTGTTTACCCATTCATGCGAAGTGTCATAGAAGCTCCTTTCCCAGCTCCTGGACGCACCATCACAGTTAAGAGTTACCTCCCTGGGGCTGGAGATGAGGTAAGTTAGCTCATTTTGAAAAGATTTGATAGCCACTAAAAAGCAGGACTTATACTAGTAGGCAGTTTCCAGAGCCCAAGGGGATAGATTTCCCTTTTTTATAAACTGTAAAGGATATGTTTTATTTCCATAAAGCAATGGAGAAATATCCAGCTGATCTGTAACATAGTTCTTCCTAGACCCAGGACCTAGAGATTTTCTACCATACATAGACTGACTCCCTTTGTAATGACAATTTCAATGTGATAAATGAAGACTGTATGTACTGTTGTCAGAAGGAATAAAGGATCTTGATTTACAGAACAAAAATAAGCTGTTGGGTCCTGGCATTAGTATAGGAAGCTTCACAGACCTCGTGTAGCAGACCCTTCTTGAATTTAACTTATGTAAGAATAACAGGATCCATAGCGTTGGCACTAGGGATTGTTTTCCAACATTAGCTCACATGATTCAAATTCTTGCATTTCAGTCCATTGAACTCTGCCGACCACTAGATTCCCGATTGGAACATGTTGATTTTGAATGTCTCTTTAAGTGCCTGAGTGTGTGTCATCTCATCCGCGTCTGTGCCTCTCTCCTTTTGGAGCGTAGGGTAATCTTTGTTGCCAACAGCCTAAGGTAAGAAATAAGTGAAATATGTTACTTCACACTGGTGTTTTATTTGCTCCAAATTTTAAAATTGGAGCTTTTTTTATTATTATAGTTTAAGTTCTAGGGTACATGTGCACAACGGGCAGGTTTGTTACATATGTATGCATGTTGGTGTGCTGCACCCATTAATTCGTCATTTACATTAGGTATTTCTCCTAATGCTATCCCTCCCTCCCTCCCCCCACCCCACAACAGGTCCTGGTGTGTGATGTTCCCCACCCTGTGTCCAAGTGTTCTCATTGTTCAATTCCCACCTATGAGTGAGAACAAAAATTTGGGCATATTATTAAAATGTAGGATCAGTCTCTCAATTAGCTAGTGGTGTATAGTGGCATGGATAATTTCAAATGGTAAATCATCAAAAAGCCACTTGCATTAGGGTATACAAATGACTTTTTTGGGTTATAATAAATTTCCCTTTTAAATGCATTTTGCTTACCCTATTGTCAAAAGTCGGTAATACTTTTTTAAGTACACTAATTTTTCGCATGAGAAATTGTGGAGATGAGCTGGATTGAGATTGAACATTTTCAGTAAATTAAGTTTAAATTTTAACTAAAATGTTAAAAAATTAATGACTGTTCACATAGTTTTTAATCTGTGATCACTAACCAGCATCAATTTTTAATTCTTTAACATAATAACTGAAATGTCCTGCTTATGTTGCTCTATATATGACACCATTTGTTTTCTCCTCTGGCTAGCACCCTGTCAAAATGTGGCCATGCTGTGGTAGCTACACTGTATCCGTTCACCTGGCAGCATACCTACATCCCAGTCCTGCCAGCATCTATGATTGACATCGTCTGCTCACCTACTCCATTCCTTATTGGAATCCTGTCTTGCTCCTTACCACAGCTCCAGGACCTACCCATTGAAGAGGTGAGATGGAAGAATAGAACCTAATATTGGAGCACTGAGAAGTAAAAAATAAGTAATCTTAAGAGTGATGGAATTGTTATTAATATGTTATTATTACTACTTTATGCTATTTATAATATTTCTATTATATTATAATATTGTTGTTTATAATATTTCTAGTATTAAGATGGGAAAATTTGATAGTACACATAAATCCAAACCTGTATCTTATTTACAGTAGTAACCTTGGGCTCATTCTTGTGTTATTCTGAAGGGTACAGTACTCTGGATTAACTTTAAAAATTATTTCACGGCCTGGCATGGTGGCTCATGCCTGTAATCCCAGCACTTTGGGAGGCTGAGGCAGGTGGATCACTTGAAGTCAAGGAGTTTGAAACCAGCCTGGCCAACATGGTAAAACTCCATCCCTACTAAAAAGGCAAAGATTAGCCAGGTGTGGTGGCACATGCCTATAATCCCAGCAACTTGAGAGGCTGAGGCAGAATTGCCTGAACCCAGGAGACAGAGGTTGCAGTGAGCTGAGATCATGCCACTGTGCTCCAGCCTGGGTGACAGAGGGAGACACTGTCTCAAAACAAAAACCCAAAAAACTTTATTTCAAATAAAACACAATATAGATACGTGGTTAAAGCAAAATGTACAGATACATAACCAGCATTAGAATGGAATGGAAATATTACCACAATGGAATCAGTGCCAACCCCCTAGAAGTCCCCATCATGCCTCTTTCTAATCTCTGTTTCCATCCCCATTCCCATCCCCCACCAAAGGTAATCATTATCTTGACTTTTATGGTATTCATTGACTTGTTTTTCTTTATAGTTTTACCCCTAGGCATTCCTCCCTAAGCAATGTAATTCAGCTTTGTCTGGTTTTAAACTTGATATAAATAGATTCATATGGTATATATATTTTTGCCTGGCTTCCTCTGCTCAATATTATATCTGTAAGATTGATCTATGTTGATGAGGTCAACAATAGTTTGATCATTCTAATTGTATATAGGATTCCATTGTGTGAATGTACCACAATTTTCTTATCCATTCTACAATTGAACATTTGAGTTGTTTCCAGTTTGAGGTTGTTATGAATAATGTTGCTATAAATATACATCACTCCCAGTGCATACACACATAATTCAATGGGTATATACTTGGAAATTGAATTGCTGAGTCATAGGGTAAACATATCTCCAACTTTAATAAAGTTAAATTGTTTTCCAAAGTAGTTGTGCCAATTTAAATTCCCTTCAACAGCGTATGAGAATTCCTGTTGCTCCACGTCTTCACCATTACTTACTGTCATCAGTTGTATAATTTAGCCTATCTGGTGGGTGCATAGTGTTATTCACATTGTGGTTTAATTTGCACAAATTTAATTTAATTTGATTCCTGTTGAGGTTGAGCATCCTTCTATTTATTGGTCTCTTGAATATCATCTTTTATAAAAATCTTTGTCTCTTTCCATTACATTGTTTACTCTCTTGTTTTGTTTTTGGTTTTGTTTTTGTTTGGTTTTGTTTTTGAGATGGAGTCTTACTCTGTTGCCCAGGCTGGAGTGCAGTGGCGTGATCTCAGCTCGCTGCAACTTCTGCCTCCCAGGTTCAAGCAATTATCGTGTCTCAGCCTCCCAAGTAGCTGGGACTATAGGTGCACGCCACCAAGCCCAGCTAATTTTTTGTATTTTTAGTAGAGACAGGGTTTCACCATGTTGGCCAGGCTGGTCTCAAACTTCTGTCCTCAAGTGATCTGCCCTCTTCGGCCTCCCAAAGTGCTGGGATTACAGGTGTGAGCCACCACACCCAGCCCCTACTCTCTTATTGTTTAAGATGTTTTCTTTTTCTTCTCTTCTCTTCTCTTCTCTTCTCTTCTCTTCTCTTCTCTTCTCTTCTCTTCTCTTCTCTTTTCTTTTCTTTTCTTTTTGAGATGAAGTCTCGCTCTTGTCTCCCAGGCTGGAGTGCAATGGCACGATCTTGGCTCACTGCAACCTCTGCCTCCTGGATTCAAGCGATTCTCCTGCCTCAGCCTCCTGAGTAGCTGGGATTACAGGCCCCTGCCACCACGCCTGGCTAATTTTTGTATTTTTAGTAGAGACAGGGTTTCAGCATGTTGGCCAGGCTGCTCTTGAACTCCACCTCAGGTGATCCGCCCACCTCGGCCTCCCAAAGTGCTGGGATTACAGGCGTGAGCCACCGCGCCTGGCGTTAAGATGTCTTTTTATGCTCTGGATACTGGCCCCTTTGTCTGTGGCTTGCCTTTTCATTTTCAAAAATGATGTTTTTTAATGCACAGAAATTCTTAATTTTAATGTGGTTAAAATTATCAATCTTTTTCTTTATACATGATGTTTTTAGTGAGCTGCTTAAGTTACTTTATATTAACCTCATGAAAATATCCTTCTATATTGTCTCTTGGGCCTTTCATTATTTTGCCTTTAACTTTTGATTATGAATCCTCCTGGAACTTGATTTTTGTGTGTATAATGTGAAGTAGGGGTTGTTTCATTTGTTTTTATATGGTACTGTCTGTGCCGATACTACTTACTGAAAAGACTGTTCCCTGTTACTCCACTGCCTTGTCCTTCTTAAAAAAAAAAAAAATTATTTTGGAAACTTTAAACATATGTAAAAGTAAACAGAAGAGTGAAATGAATCCTTGTGTACCAGTCACCTCACTTCAGTACTTATCAAATAATGGCCAGTCTTTACCCTTACCCGTTCCTCTTTCCCATAATATTTTGAAGGATATCCTGACACAATTTCATCTCTAAATATTACAATGTGAATCTCTCTAACATAAGGGCATATTTAAACATAACCTCAATACCATTATCACACCTAAAATATCCAACAATTCCTTGATATCAGCAAAATCCAGTGTTTAAATCTCCAGTTGTCTCACAAACTTTTAATAATTTGTTTAAATCAGGTTCAAAACGAAGTCCACATATTGTACTTATTTATTCGTTTATTTATTTATTTAGAGACAGGGTCTCATTCTGTCACCCAGGCTGGAGTGCGTTGGCGCAATCACAATCAATGCAGCCTTGACCTCCCAGACTCAAGTGATCCTCTCAGATCAGCCTCCCAAGTAGCTGGGACTACAAGTGTGTACCACACGCCCAGCTAATTTTTAAATTTTGTGTATAGACAGGGTCTCACTGTGTTGCCAGGGCTGGTCTCCAACTCCTGGGCTGAAGAGTTCCTCCTGCCTCGACTTTCCAAAGTTCTGGGATTACACGTGTGAGCCATTGTGCCTGGCCCCACACATCGTATTTAGTTGATATGTTTTTAGTCTCTTTTAATCTATTGGTATGCATGTCATCATTCTTCTATTTGCAATTTATTTTTTGTTGTGTTGATTGGCTAACTTTTAAATGGGCTAAAACTTTGAGTAAATTTTGTTTAAAACTATTCTCATTGCCTGTGAATGTCTCTGGTTGAACTTGCCTGGCTCCTTTATTTCATAGGTGCTGATAGTTGATCTCTGTGCAGACAAGTTCTTACAGGAGGTGAGTGCCAAAGGAGGTAATTACTAATGTTTTAGGATAAATGTCTACTGTAGATAATTGGACAGACAATATGTGAAAGTACTTAGAGAATATGACTCAGGCAAAACTTTAGTTCCTACACATACTTGAGTTGACACCATGGCCAATCAAGCAAGATCGACCTGAAAAATTTGGCTTCAGTTTATAGCTGCCTATCCCAAAGGAAGGAGGAAACATAAATGTGTCATTCTCAAAAGAGGTAAAACCACCCTTCAACTCCAGGTGGGTCAACACATAAGCCTCTAATTTAATTACATTTTAAAAGCATTTATTAAGCACTGATTGTTTCTAGATACTCTGTTAGAATGTAAAAATGAGTAAGACACAGTTTGAACCCTTAGGTCTTACAGACTAATGCGGAGAAACAGACATACATAAAGTTTTAGAAATTGTATAATAGAAATTTGTACAAGGTACAGTAGGAGCAAGAATGAAGTGACCATTTATTCTTAATACTGAAGTGGAAAGGAAGAGTTCAAAAGCCTTCTTAGATCAGCCCTCCAGATATAACCTGTGTGTCGAAGTGTGAGCTCTGAAACACAGGGTGAAAAGAAGAGTGTTTCCCAGGACATTTTCAGAATGGATTAGCTCATCACGTTTGAAATACAATTTATTTGTGGATGATCTTCATAATATAATAGAAGACTTGTAGATGAGAGAGATCTGGTGGAAAAGTGCCAGAAAATTTTATAAAGTATATTGTTTATTTGTTTAATATAGTTAAAATATATACACCATAAACATGAAAGATTCTTCATGTAGGGAAGGAGACTTCAGACTGACTCTTTAGCCAAAATATATAAAGTCACTTGTGGAATTTTGGAGAAATAACTAGGGCATATTTGAGACTTAATCCCTCAAATCTCCTACAAAGAAAAATCTCCATTTTTTTTTTCTTAAGGTATCTGATGAGGATGAAATTCTACCACCAAAACTTCAAGCTGCCCTGATGCAGATTTTGGAAGAACGAAATGAAATCTTGACTCAGGAGCAGAATTTTTCACAAGGTATGAGACAAGTGAGCCAAGGACTTAAGGATTAAGGTAGTAAATATTTACTGAATGCCCAGCACTATGTTAAAGGATATACCAAAGTAGCATTAGATTGCCTGCGCCTTGAAAATCTTATAATCAGCTTCCTTGCTTATCCTCAATATGCCAGGTCCTCTTCTATTTCAGGACCTTTGCACTTGCTCAGTTACATTTATAGAATGCTATTCCCGCAGATATCCACATGACTCCTGCCCTTTCTTCCTGTAGGTCCATGCTCACGTCACCTTCTCACTGAGGCCTTTCCTGACTGTCCTATTTTAAATTGTACCCATTCCCCTAGTGCTCCTTATCCTCTTCCCCTTGCTTTAATTTTCTTCAAGGCTCTTAGCACTATTTCATATGCTACAGCATAAGTTCTGTGAGAACAGTGGCTTTATTTTGTTCTCTATCTCCAGTACTTTAAACAGTATTCAGTAAGTAGGTACTCAATAAATACTTGTTAAATAAATGGGCAAATAATATTTATTGGGTGCTTACACTGTATCAGGCATTATGCTAAGCACTTAACATACATTTTGTTTTATCTTTATGAAGCAGGTATCATTATTTAATCCTCATTTTACAGATGAGAAAACTAAGGCTATGTACTGACAAGGAATATTAGGGAAGGAGCAGGGCTTTTTTTGTTTGTTTTGGGTTTTTTCTTTTTTTGTTTTTTGTTTCTTGCTGTGTCACCCAGGCTGGAGTGCAGTGATGCAATTATAGCTCACCACAGCCTCAACCTCCTGGGCTCAAGCAAGTCTCCTGCCTCAACTGGGACTACAGGCATGCACCACCACACCTAGCTAATCTTTTTATTTTTTGTAGAGACAGGGTCTCACCATGTTGCCTAGGTTGATTTTAAACTCCTGGTCTCAAGCAATCCTCCCACCTTAGCCTCACAAAGCACTGGGATTACAGTTGTGAGCCACCACACCTGGCCTAGAAGGAGCAGATTTAGAGGAGTAATAAAAAGTTTAGTTTTGGATGTTACAGTTTGAGATACCTATTAGAAGTTTAATACTTAAGCAGACATCCAACTGGAAATGTTTTAGAAGAAAGATTTGGGCTAAAAGCAAACATTTAGAAATTGCTGTTATAAAGCTGTGGGACCAGATGAGATGATCGTATAGAGTGAGTATTGTTAGAAAATAACAAAGGTTTAAGGATTGAGCCCTCTGTTGGTTGTAAATGGCGTGGTTAGATTTCCAACACTTGGAGGTTGGAAGGAGGAGAACTATCCAGCAAGGGAGACTAAGAGGAGCAGCCAGTAAAGGAGAAAAACCAGGAAAGTATGTGTGTAAACTGCCAGGAGTGTGGGCAGGTACAGTGACTCACACCTGTAATCCCAGCACTTTGGGAGGCCAAGGCAGGAGATTGCTTCAACCTAGGAATTCCAAACTAGCTTGGGCAACATAATGAGACCTCATCTCTACAAAAAGTGAAAAGAAAAATAAAAAACAAACAGGAGTGTGACATTGCAGAAGTTGAGCAAATAGAATATTTCATGAAAAGAAGAGTAATCAGTTATGCCTACAGCTGCAAAGAGACCAAGTATGGTGGGACTAAGATTTGACCAGTGGATTTGACAGTATGAAGACCTTGATAACAGCAGATTCAGTGGAATGAGGGGAAGAAAGTGAGATGGGAGAGGGTTCAAGAGAGAATTAGAATTCCATTCAGCCGATTGATTGTAAAATTTATTATTTATTATTTTTATTTTTATTTTTGAGACAGGGTCTTGCTTTGTTACCCAGGTTGGAGTGCAGTGGTGCAATCATGGTTCACTGCAGCTTTGACCTCCTGAGCACAAGCAATCCTCCCACCTCAGCCCACCATGTAGCTGTGCCAACAGGCGTGCACCATCACACCTGGCTAGTTTTTTGTATTTTTTGTAGAGACAGGGTTTCACAATGTTGCCCAGGCTGATCTTGAACTCCTGAGCTCAAGCAATTCACCCACCTCGGCCTCCCAAAGCCGTGGGATTACGTGGGTGAGCCATTGCGCCCAACCATAAAATTTAATTGGATGTAAAAAGGGCCAGGAACAGCCAAGGCACTCAAAAAAGAACAAGGTTGGAAGGCTTGCACTACTAGACATCAAAATTTATTATAAAGATAGTAATTAAGATAGTTTGGTTTTGGTGCAGAAATAGAGCAACAGAAGGAATACAGAGTGCGTATGCATAAGGAAACTTGATTTGTGTCAGTGCCAGCGTTGTGTATCAGTGGAAAAAGGATGGATCATTTAATGATCCATGGGCTGGGCACGGTGGCTCCCAGTACTTTGGGAGGCGGAGGTGGGCAGATCACTTGAGGTCAGCAGTTTGAGACCAGCCTGGCCAACATGGTGAAACCCCGTCTCTACTAAAAATACAAAAATTAGCCAGGTGTGGTGGTGCACACCTTTAATCCCAGCTACTCAGTATGCTGAGGCAGGAGAATCACTTGAACCCGGGAGGTGGAGGTTGCAGTGAGCCAAGATTGTGCCACTGCACTCCTGCCTGGGTGAGAGAGTAAGACCCTGTCTAAAATAATAATAATAAATAGGACAATTGGTCTTCTATATGAAAAGAAATGAATGTGGTGTACACCTCATACTATACAGAAAATTAATTCCAGTGAATTTAAAGACTTAAATGTTAAAAGCAAAGCTTTTGAAAATATTTTTGAAAGAATAGAAGAAAATTATTTATGTCAATAACACAGTGGTGGGGTTCTTAAAAACATGGCACAAAGAGCAGAGACCATAAAGGAAAAGATAGGTTAATTTGACTGTGTTAAATCTTTAAATTTTCTTTTCATCAAGGGACACCATGGAAAAGAGATCTTAAAAACTAGTTACAGACTAGGTGAAGACATCTTCAACATATGTAGCTCAAATGAATAGTGTCTGGAATTAATTTTTTTAAAAAACACCTGCAAATCAGTAAGAAAAAGATAAACAATCCAATAGAAAAATGAGAAAAAGACAGGAACAAACATTCAAAAAAGAAGAAACATGATAAGCATATAAGTAATTGAAGAGACATGCAACCTCACTACATCATTTACACTCAGGGAAGTGCAAATGTAAGCCACAGTGCAATACCATTTTTTATACCCACCGTATTCACAAAAACTAAAAACTCTGTCCAGGCACTGTGATTCATACCTGTAATCCTAGCACTTTGGGAGGTCAAGGTGGGAGAATCACTTGAGCCCGGGAGTTCAAGACCAGCCTGTGTAACATAGCAAGACCCTGTTTCTACAAAAATAATTAAAACATTAGCCAGGAGTGTTGATGTGTGCCTGTAGTCCCAGCTACTCAGGAGGCTAGGGTGGAAGGATCACTTGAGCCCGGGAATTTGAGGCTGCAGTGAGCTGTGATGGTGCCACTTGCACTCTAGCCTGGGCAATAGAGCAAGACCCTGTCTCAAAAAAAAAAAATTTAAGTCTGACAATATCAAGTGTTGGTAAGAGTGTGTCAAGTAGTTCAACCACTTTGAAGTTGGCATTATCTAGTAATATTAAAGGTGTACATATCCTACAACCCAACAATGTAGTTTGTAGATACATACCCTAGTGAGTCTCTTGTACATGATCACTGGGAAACAAGTTCATTAGTTTTCATAGTGCCAGTATATGTGATAGCAAAAACTAAAAACAATGTGAATATCCATTTTCAGGAGAATAAAGCTTTAATAATGAATTTTTTTTGAGATAAGGTTTTATTTTGTTAACCAGGCTGGAGTGCAAGTGGTGTGATCATGGCCCACTGCAGCCTTGACCCCCTATGCTCAAGCAATCCTCTGTCCTCAGCCTCCTGAGTAACTGGGACCACAGGCCTGTGCCACCACACTCAGCTAATTCTTAAATTTTTTGTAGAGATGGAGTCTATGTTGCCCAGCCTGGTCCTAAGCTCCTGGGCTCAGGTGAGCTGCCTGCCTCAGTCTCCTAAGTGTTGGGATTACAGGCATGAGCCATTTTAGCTGCACCCAGTTAAAAATGATTCTTAAAAACATATATTGAATAAAACAGTAAGTTGAAGAAGACTACAATATTTTGTATACCGTTCAAAGACATACAAAACCTAATAATATGCTATTGGGGTTTTATATGTGTATAGTGAAACTATAATGCAGAGCAAGGGAATACTAAATCCAAAATTCCATGGTCACTCTATTGGAAAGTAGGAGAAGAATGCCATTAGAGAGAGTCACACAGGAAACTTCAAAGATATTAGTAATGTTCTGTTTGTAAGCTTTGTTTGTGGTAGAGAATTTATTCATTTCATTGTTGATCTTATAAAATACTCATACATATCAAAGAATATGTAAAGTATATACATTAGAAAGGAAAGAATAAAGAAATTATAGAAAAACATAATTTTTAAAAGAAAGAAAATAAGACATAACAGTGAGGCAAAAGTGTTGAAGATAAATGCAGTGTTGGGGCTGGGTGTGGTGGCTCATACCTGTGATCTCAAGCACTTTGGGAGGTCAAAGCAGGATAAGTTCAATACCAGCCTGAGCAACATAGCAAGACCCCATCTCTACAAAAAAAAAAAAAAATTAATAAAAAAAAGAAAGATAAATGCAGTGATGGACACGGATTCTCAGCTGCAGAAGGAAAGAGATGAGAAGGAAGGGAGTTGGACAAAATATAGCAAAACCCTAGATTAGAGTCAAAGTGTAATTCAGAAAGAGACCTTGGAAATCACCTGGTCAGCCCTGCTGGCTGCCCAGATGTGGACAGGCCAGCTGAGAAAAGTGAGCCACCCACTATTATGCAACTGCTTTATGGTAGAACTCTGACTAAACTTAGGTCCCTGATTCCCATCCTGAGTGGATCCCTGGGAAAAGAGCAACAGACAGTGTGAAGGGTCGCGGGAGGGAAGACTATTTGGATATGGAAGAAAAAGAGGGAGTGTAAGTTGAATCTGAAGTTTGAGCCTGGAACCTGGAAGGCAATATAATGTAGTGTATTATAGGGATTAAAAATCACCTGACTTGTGAGTCCAGCATCTTCACTTACTAGATGGGATGACCCTAGAGAATTTATTTAATCATTTGGCATCTCAGTTTCCTCTGTAAAAGAAAAAAATAAAAATAGATTATTATGTTTGTAAAAGCACTTAATACAGTGCAACTTCAGCCCTCAAATCACTATTTTTATGGAATAATTATAGTGTAATATGAAATGGCAATGTCACCGAGGCATGGTGGCTCACATCTGTAATCCCAGCATTTTGGAATGCTGAGGTGGGAGAATTGCTTGAGCCCAGGAGTTTGAGACCAGCGCCTGGGCAACATAGCAAGACCTGTCTGTATTTTAGGAAAAAAAAAATCTTTATTTAAAAAAATGGGACTATTGAGAGGGAAACTGATTTGGTGGGGAAATATAATGGATTTGGCATTAGATATGTATTGTTTGTTTAATTGATTCATAGTCCAAGTTCCAAAAAGAACCTGATATAGTGACCTTTAGACAGATGGAACTTATGTGCTAATGGGACAGCCAAATGATAACCACCCATAGATAGCCTGAAAATGTAGAAGGTGAGATCACAGGGCTGGAAAACTAAGGTTTGAAATTACAGTATTATCATAGCCAGCTCTATCTCTGTGCCAATTAGCCCTTTAAGGAAGGAGTGTTGAAGAAGAGTGTCTGAGCACCATGCTCAGGAAGAGAAAGAAAGGACAAGAGAAAAATAACTGCTTTGTCATCAAGTCAGGAAGGGAACCAGGAAATCAGAAGAGCATAAAGTTGTGGGGGACAAAAGAACTGAGGAGGTAGTCAGCACAAATGCAACATGGAGCTTAAAGGAGATAAAAATAGAAGAGCAGATTAAATTTGGCTGGCTCTCACCAGTGGCCTTTGAAAGAGCAGTTACAATGAAATCAACAGATGTGCAAGCCAGTTTGCAAGATGTAGAAGGAGTATGTATGGAAAGAAAATGAAGGTAAGGGTAGAATCAATTAGCCTTTTCTAGGTCATGGAGAAAGAAAGTGAAGAATGAACACTCCTAGATTTATTCTCAGTCCTTTGATCTATAACTTCTTAGGCATGACTTCCATAACCAGAGCCAGCATTTACCGATACAGATAACTGAGGAGATTTTTTTTTTTTTTTTCATGTTGCAGCAGATGTGACACTCAACTCTCTGGTGTCTGAAGCATTTGTCAGGTTTTTTGTGGAGTTGGTAGGACATTATTCTTTGAACATGACTGTCACGGAGCGTGGGGAGCGTGTTTTCCAACGGGAACCATTCCGTAAGTCTCACACCTCCCGAAGTGTACGCCACTTCCTGGATCTCTTCATGGAGACTCAGATGTTTGCAGGATTCATCCAGGACCGAGAGCTCCGGAAAAGTGGAGTTAAAGGTTGGTTTCATTATTAAGTTCTCCCTCTCTATTTAGTGAATACCTTGAAAGATTTTACTATATTATGAATAAAAAGTATTGTAAAGCAACAAGGACTCAAAATCCGAGTTGTTTATTATGAGAATTGTTTATTTTGTAATATTGTTTTAGCCCTGGAAATAATACACTGGTAATGAGCACAGAGTTTTATGTAATTCCCAGTCTGGAGTGTTAGACAGTTTCACCAACATGAGTTTTTCCTTGTAGGTTTGTTTGAGGTCCGGGCCATCCAGTATTTGGAAACAATTCCTGAGTCAGAGCCCAGTGGGATGAATAGAATTTTGCGGAGTCTTGGTAAGTTGCTGTGTTTTCTTGTTAGATAAATGTTGCTGAAGACCAGGCGCAGTGGCTCATACCTGTAATTCTAGCACTTTACGAGGTCAAGTAAGGAGGTTTGCTTCAGGCCAGGAGTTTGAGACCAGCATGGGCAACATAGTGAGACCCCACCTGTACACAAAATTTTAAAATTAGCTGGACATGGCTTGGCATGGTGGCTTACGCCTGTAATCCCAGCACTTTGGGAGGCTGAGGCAGGTTGATCACCTGAGGTTAGGAGTTCGAGACTAGCTAGCCTGTCCAACATGGTGAAACCCTGTCTCAACTAAAAATACAAAAATTAGCATGGCTTAGTGGCAGGCACCTGTAATGCCAGCTACTTGGGAGGCTGAGACAGAAGAATTGCTTGAACCCAGGAGACAGAGGTTATAGTGAGCAGAGATCACACCAGTGCACTGCAGCCTGGGCGACAAGAGCAAAACTCTCTCTCAAAAAAAAAAAAAAAAAAAAAGTAGGCATGCTGGCACATGCCTGTAGTTCTAGCTACATAGGAGGTTGAGGCCTGAGGGGGATTGCTGGAACCTGGGAGTTTGAGGCCTCAGTAAGATGATCTTGCCACAGACAACAGAGTGAGATTCTTGTCTCTGAAAAAAATAAATAAAAATTTAAAAAATAATAAATAATAAATAAATAAATAAAAATAAAAAATAAATGTGGCTGAAAAAGCTTTGCGGTAAGTGGGCCTCATCACAAAAGCTTTATAATCAGATCAGTAATATAGCCTTAAATAGGCTGACCATAAACCATGATGCTAGTTTCAAAGTGTTCTGGAGAAAAAGAAGCATTTTTCTCAAAATTTCAGATCCCTCATCAGAGTGGTCTGTGGGGCCATTTCCCAGAGATGAACCTCTCTGATAGAGAGGTTTTTATTTATTTCATGATATGTTTGTATATCATGATTATTAATCTTTTCTAGGACACATTCCTTGGAGAAATCTTATAAAAACTGTGGTCCTTTTTCCCAGAAAAATGTATTTATAGCATATAAATAAATTTTGCGTATAATTTTAGGCTGCTCATGTACCCCATGAAGTCTATCCTTGGTACTCCAGATTAAAAACACCTGGTTTAGAGGGACTTCTGAGGCAAAAGAGGATTTCTTACAAGTCTCTAATTTTCTACTTCATAAACACATTTATGATTTTTCAATAATAGTTCATGATCTAGTATGATATAAGAGAACAGGGGTGTGGCTAGCCTAAAATTATGAATAACCTATATTCTATGATATTTATATTTTGTCTTTGAAATATATGCCCCCTAATTAGGCCCTGTCCTTCACTAGTTGACAGACCATGGACATATTAGGCCTTAGGCTGTTATTTCATCTTTATACTATGGGGTTAGATTAGATCAGTGGTTCCCAGCTCTGACTACATTTTATAATCTCCAGAGAACTTTAAAAAATTTTCCCCTGGGCTCCAGGAAATCTCTGGGGAGAAGCCAGGTGATTTTAACCCATAGTCAAGGTTGAAAACCACCGGATTACATGATGTCTGAGTTCTTTTTGACCTCTGCAATTAATTAGACACATGGGGTTTGGGGTTCGTTTTTGTTTTGGTTTTGGTGGTTAAACACATCAACTGAGTTTGAGATGTCAGCTTAACTCTTGGGCTGTTCTGAATGACTGACCGGTTAACCCCTTGCCTCAAATAATGTACAATAAATAAAAATGAATTGAGAGTTCACTGTCCTTTTCTTTCCCTTTAGGAAGTAAAATGAAATTTCTGCAGAAGAAATGAAACCTCTGATTGTCTCCATCCTGAATATACAACAGAAAGTGCCAAAGAAAATATTTTTCCAAGGGTCAGGATCCCATGAAGTATTCTACAAAATTCTTGAAATTTTAAAAGGTTAAAGAGCGAGTCAGGCTGTCGGAGGAGGATTCTCCTGTTGCTGCTGTAGTAATTACTGGAGAATTGTTGGGAATGGTCTGGAACCAATGCCATCTTTACTCTGTCTCCATTTTTTTTTTTTTTATTTTTATAGCAGCCTTTTCTATGTAATTCTTGGGCTCATTCTCTGTTTTGTGCTTCATCTATGAAAGTAGTTGTCTTTCACAAGGAAAAGTCTTGTTGTTACATTTTTAAAAATAGCTCAAAGATGAGAATAAGGAGAGAAATGCTGAGTTTAACACAGTAGAGAGACACGATGGAAATGGAGAACACTGGCCTTATACGCGTAATTCTCATCACTGAACTATCATGGCAGCTTTAAATCCATGGGCTGTTTGACCTGGGCAAAGGAATAGACTCATCACATATCTCCATTATTTTGTCTTATATTATATCTAGGGGAATCTCAGGAGGAAGCCCTACTTGTAATATTATAAAGTACTGTTATTAAGTACCTTATAAAATTAGACATCTTGCAACTCCTCCTCCAAATTGTGTAGCATTTGAGTAGCTTGCTTGTCCCTCACATGTCAACATTAAACTTTGTGGAGGCTGGATCCAGTGGCTCACGCTTGTAATCTCCACCACTTTGGGAGGCTAAGGCAGGAGTTTGAGGGTAGGAGTTTGAGACCAGCCTGGGCAACGTAGCAAGATCCTATCTCTACAAAAACATTTTAAAAATAAGTAAATAAATTTAAACTTTGTGGAATTATAACTATTATGAAAATGTCCTCTCAAGGGCATGGGAGCCACCTTTATTTTTTAGTGTCCACCATGTGCCATGCACTGTGGTATATGTATGCATATCATCTCAACCAATCCTTAAATCAACCTTATGGGATAGATATTTACATCTCCATTTTACTAATAAAGAAACTAAGGCTGGGTGCTGTTACTCACGTCTGTAATCCCAGCACTATGGGAGGCCAAGGCAGGTGGATCATTTGAGGTCAGGGGTTCAAGACCAGCCTGGCCAACATGGTGAAACCCTCTACTAAAAATAAAATAAAAATAAAAATTAGCTGGGCGTGGTGGCAGGTGCCTGTAATCCCGGCTACTTGGGAGGCTGAGTCACGAGAATTGCTTGAGCCCAGGAGGTGGAGGTTGCAGTGAGTGGAGATCGCACCACTGCACTCCAGTCAGGGTGACAGAGAAGACTCCATCTCAAAAAAAAAAAGAAAAAAACACAAATTCAAAGAAGTTAAATAAGTTGCCCAAAGTTATACAACACAGAACTGAAGCCAGGACTTTTATGGACACAAAGTTGGTTAGTCCTCCAGATGGAAATTTCATCTCAGTAGGATTATATAGCTATTTATTTTATTAATAAAAATTTTCTATTAAGTGTACCAGAGCCACTTTTCAGCTCTGAGGATAAGGGACTTTATATATATATGCCTAGATGAGACTCTTTTTATTGCCCTAGAAATGCTGTAATTTTTGCTCTAATTAAATTAGACTCAAAATATGAACATTCCTTGAACATATACCACTTAGTCATCCAGACCTTTAATATCTAAAGTAGTAGTAGTAGTGATTGGAAAGAGAAATTTTTCAGTGATGGTGCAATGTTTTGTGTGTGTGTGTGTGTGTGTGTGTGTGTGTGTGTTTTAAGACGGAGTTTCGCTCTTTTTGCCCAGGCTGGAGCGCAATGGCACGATCTCGGCTCACTGAAACCTCCGCCTCCTGGGTTCAAGCAATTTTCCTGCCTCAGCCTCCCATGTAGCTGGAATTATAGGTGCCCACCACCACACCTGGCTAATTTTGTATTTTTTGTAGAGACGGGGTTTCACCATGTTGGCCAGGCTAGTCTCGAACTCCTGACCTCAGGTGATCCACCCACCTTGGCCTCCCAAAGTGCTGGGATTACAGGCATGAGTCAGTGCACCGGGCCTGTTTGTTGTTGTTTTTTTTTTTCAAATTAATGGGCAAATTCAAGTTCAGATGGTGCACTTTTCATTTATTAATGCTATAGCAAATGTCAGTTTGTTTTCTTCAGTTTCTGCTGATGGTTTCAGCTGGCACAGAAAGTATTTATTCAACCTTACAAAACTGTTAAGTTGTATTGTGATACAGTTTATTGACTTGTACAGTATTTCATTACAACCCATTCAGGTATGCATGAACCTGAAGCAGAACACCATTTAAGACTGGTGCTGTATAATATAATTCCTACAGATGTGGGTCCAGGGAATAGAACTGAGCCTTTTTTTAAATGTTAAGCAGATTACCCTAATGGGGCTTCTACTAGACATCTCTCCATTTGGTCTCTTCTTACACTCCAACCCAGCGGGAACAGTTAATAATTGGATGTTTATAAAATGGGGGTAAAAGGGTTTACTGTGATGGATCCTGGCTATCCCTTTAGGAGGAGACCTTTGCTTCAGGAATGCTGTCTTCGTCTTTGCAGCCTGAAGCTGCTTCATTTCCTTAGGTCTGTTGTGTTTTGTTTCTGTAAAGTGTTATGAATTCTGGATATTTTTGTAAAAGAATCAAGATTTGTATAAAATGTTGTTTACAGATCTTTTAATGAATAAATACATAAAAACCCCACAGATCCCTTGGAGAATTCTTAAGAGGTAAAGATCTTTTATGTCACTTAAATCTACAGCTAGCACATTTACCTAATGGTACTTAGGTAATAAGAATTAGTCTTAGATTCATCAGGCTTAATAATGGAGGTCAACATTTCAAGGCTCTTGGCAGACAAAGCCTGGGTCTAGACCGCACACTGGGCAGGGTATATAGTCTGACAACTTTATTTGGTCTTTAACTGCTTAATAAAAGGGAGGCTGCTTAGTCCAGGAGCCATGAAGAAGACAAAGTGCATGGGCAGCAGCTTGAATGGTTCGGAGACAGGAGTGCCATTCTATTACCGTTTAAGTCCTAAAGGCAAAATGACAGGATTTTTAAGGAACTGAGGTTCCTTTTGATACTCAGAACATAAAGCTTCACAATTTTAATTGGAGACTGGCGCCCAATTCTAGAGCCTCTTTAAGAATTGTACTTATCCAATGCAAAGGTTTTCAGGGTGGCGAGGGGGGAGGATAGTCCGGGTACAGCAAGGAAGTAAAAGAGGAACGACCTGAGGTGCAGTGGCTTACGCCTGTATTCCCCACATTTTAGGAGGCCTAGGCGAGAGGACAGCTTGAGGCCAGCCTTGGCAACATAGGAAGGCTCCAACTCTACAAAAAAATTTTAAAATGGCCGGGCGCTGTGGCTCACGCCTATAATCCCAGCACTTTGGGAGGCCGAGGCGGGCGGGTCACGAGGTCAGGAGATCGAGATCATCCTGGCTAACACGGTGAAAATACAAAAAATTAGCCAGGCATGGTGGCGGACGCCTTGTAGTCCCAGCTACTAGGAGGCTGAGGCAGGAGAATGGCGTGAGCGCAGGAGGCGGAGCTTGCAGTGAGCCGAGATCGCGCCACTGCACTCCAGCCTAGGCGACAGAGTGAGACTCCGTCTCGGAAAAAAAAAAAAATTTAAAAATTAGCCAGGCGTGGTGGTGTGCACCTCTAGGCCCAGCGGCTCAGGAGGCTGAGGTGGAAGGATCGCTTGGGCCTGGGGGGGTTGAGGCTGCAGTGAACTATGATCGCCCCACTGCACTCCAACCTGGGCAGCAGAACAAGACCGTGTGTCCATAATAAAAAAGAGGAAGTCCGGCACAGAGGAAGAGAAAATTAAGGGGAGACGGTGGCAGTAAGCAGAGGTGGGAAATCAGTTATCTCTCCCCGTCAAATCCTGCAGCCAGCTCCCTCCAAAAGTGTTAAGGGGCTCCCGTTCCAGATATCAACGTTTTGGAGGAAACGAAAAGCCCTAACTTCAAATCGCCACCATTCGCTGGCAAAAAAAATACAGTAAGCAGGAGACAGGAAATTGAGGCCTTCCGCTGACGCAGTGAAGCCAAGACTGACGTCACGTCCGCCCAAAACAAAGCAGCCCGGCAATTTCTAGATACCGGGCGGATCCGCCTTCAAAATTATCAACTGAGCATGCGCGAACGTCAATATGCAGGAAACGTGATTACATCAGTGTCAGGCGCCGGCGTATCTAAATAGAACTCAGTTTACGCAGACGCAGAAAACGCAGGCAAACCTGAGGTCCTCAGAATGGCGGGCACGGGTTTGGTGGCTGGAGAGGTTGTGGTGGATGCGCTGCCGTATTTTGATCAAGGTTATGAAGCCCCTGGTGTGCGGGAAGCGGTGAGTGCGGGGTGTCTTTGTAGCTGACTCACTGTTGGCTGGCTCGGTACCGAAAGAAACATGTTACAATTTGCCGCTTCTACCCTGGCCCCAATTCTCTTTCTAAGGCTGCAGCGCTGGTGGAGGAGGAAACTCGCAGATACCGACCTACTAAGAACTACCTGAGCTACCTAACAGCCCCGGATTATTCTGCCTTTGAAGTAAGTATGTCTTGAGCCCGGGTATGAACGAGGATTCCTGTGAACCTTTATTTTGGATTGAGAGCTTCAGCTACGTAAAAGTGATTTTTAGATTCCAGTTTTAACCATTGCTTGTATAGGTATCAGTCTGTTGAAAACAGCTAGCTAGATAAGTCTTCTCCGAGGTTCTTATTCTAAGATCCATAGGAAGACTTTCTGGGACTCCACGACTCACTTAATGCAAAAATTTGTGGCTACAATTCTTTGAGATAGGATCCATGCGTAAATTCTCAGAGGGACCCTCTCCTGCCAAGAGTCACTCTACAGCAGGTGATCTAGAATTTTTTAATATGTATAAGCCTAATTACCTAAGCTCTTTAGAACCACTGGAGAGTGGCGTATTAAAGTCTAGTTATTCACCAAACGTTTGTGGTATGACTGAAGGGACAAACCATATCCAAGTGTATACTACTCTTTTCTCAGCCTTCTCCTTTTTTCTATAATCTGTCCGATGTTTTTATTAACACATTTCTGATTAATGTAGGCAAGAACTTTCCCTGATACGAATACTTTCCAAGTGCTAGGTGCCATTCTAGATTCTGAAATCATAGAGATAAAAATATGTGGGTTTTAAAAAAATATGTATTTTGCTTTATTTTAATTTTTCTTTATTTAAGACAAGCATCGTCTCCAAAAAAAGATAGGGTTTCTGAATACAGAAAAATACAATACAATGAGGAGCTAGATATATAAAACAGAAAGTTTACAATAGTATGTATAAATGTGTAATAATATGTAAAGGACCTGTAGTGGAGGTATATGTAAGGACAAGAGGATTAGAGAAAGGAGTGCCCATGCTTGCCTAGGGAGTCAGATGCTGTTCTACTCCACACAGTGAGTATGATACTATTTTAAATGTATAACCTTGAAGTACACCCAAGATTCTAGTTAGGGTCTAATTAGCTAAGTGAAATGTAAGATATTTCTAAATTATTGGATTCAAGTATTTCAATATGTACAGCTTGGAGTTTTTTTCCCATTATACCTAATCGTTTATTTATGAAAGGATTGTATTATTAAAAGGCAGTATTTAGCTGGGTGTGGTGGGTCACACCTGTAATCCCAGCACTTTAGGAGGCTGAGGTGTGAGGATCACTTGAGACCAGCCTGTGCAGCATAGTGAGACCCTTTCTCTACAAAAGAAAAACTAAAAAATTAGCCAAGCATGATGGCATGCACCTGTAGTCCCAGCCACTCAGGAGGCTGAGGTGGAAGGATCACTTGAGCCTGGAAGTTCAAGGCTGCTACAGTGAGCCATGATAATACCATTGCGCTCCAGCCTGGCGACAGACTGAGATCCTGTCTCAGAGGAAAAAAAAAAAAAAAGATATTATTTGCATTAAAGGAACATGAAAAAATAGTTAAGTTTGTTGTTTTTGTTTGAGACGGAGTCTTACTCTGTCACCCAGGCTGGAGTGCAGTGGTGCCATTTCTGCTCACTGCAACCTCCACCTTCCGGGCTGAGGTGATTCTCCTGCCTCAGCCTCGCGAGCAGCTAGGATTACAGGTGCCTACCACCATGCCTGGCTAATTTTTGTATTTTCAGTAGAGATGGGGTTTCACCACGTTGGCCAGGCTGGTCTTGAACTCCTGGCCTCAAGTGATCCGCCCACCTCATCCTCCCAAAGTGTTGGGATACAGGGTGAGCCACCACGCCCAGCCTTGGCTAAGTTTTAAGTAGAAGACATATGTTCCTATGAACGTGTTTTCCTATGCTTTTTCTAAATATTGTTACCTAGGTGTAGATGTTAACCACATTAAGAACTAAGTACAGTGGCTCACATCTGTAATCCCAGCACTTTGGGAGGCTGAGGCGAGTGGATCACGAGGTCAGGAGATCGAGACCATCCTGGCTGACAGGGTGAAACCCTGTCTCTACTAAAAATACAAAAAATTAACTGGGCATGGTGGCGGGTGCCTGTAGTCCCAGCTACTCAGGAGGCTGAGGCAGAAGAATGGCCTGAATCCGGGAGGCGGAGCTGGCGGTGAGCCAAGATGGCGCCACTGCACTCCAGCCTGGGCGACAGAGCGAGACTCCATCTCATTTAAAAAAAAAAAAAAAGAGAGAGAACTAAGTACAGTAATGCTTCTTGGACTGATTTCTGACGTTTTCAAATAACTGCATTCAATCACAGACTTCTTATAATACTTATGCCAGTTTTTTCCTTCTCTCTTAAATACCTTTGTAGTTAGTTTACTGATTATTTAATTAGCAAACTCCTGGGTTCAAATGATTCTCCTGTAATTAGTTTACTGATTATTTAATCCTTTCTTTTTTTGAGACAGAGTCTTGCTCTGTCGCCTAGGCTGGAGTGCATGCAACTCCTCGGCTCGCTGCAACCTCTGCCTCCTGGGTTCAAGCGATTCTCCTCCCGCAGCCTCCCAAGTAGCTGGGATTACAGGCATGCACTACCATGCCCAACTAATTTTTGTATTTTTAGTACAGACAGGGTTTCACCATTGTGGCCAGGCTGATCTCGAACTCCTGACCTCAAGTGATTCACCTGCCTCGGCCTCCCAAAGTGCTGGGATTACAGGTGTGAGCCACCACACTTGGCATCCTTTCTTAGTAATAGTTGGTAATGTATGCTGGGCTCACTGTCTTTCTTGGTGTACAAAACAGCTCTATAAACTATATAACTATGTTCACTATCCCCATTTTTTTAGCTGGGAAAACTGCAGCTTAGAAAGGCTCATTGACTAAGACCTTAAGCATTCTTCAAACTGCCTCTGAAATTACTCTTTCATTAATTCACTTAACAACTATTTACGAAGGTCTATTCCATGCTGGATATTGGAGAAGAGTATCGGCAGGGTCCATACTTATGAACCTTACAATCTAGAGTGTTGAGATGGACAATAAATAGATCAGAAAAATTGTTGATAAATGCTGCACAGAGAATGATAGTGATAAAGTGACTGGGTGACTCTAGGTTGGGTGGTTGAGGAAGGCCTCTCAAAGCTGAGATGAGACTACTCCATGAGCAGGGATTTCCCCCACCGACCCCGCCGCCCATGACTTAGCTCCACGAACACTGGGTTAGTCTTTGGAGAGAGCTGAGCTAAAATTCCAGATCTATCACTTACTGAGCATGTGAGTTAGTTAAGGGTTCCTCCTGTGCTGTATGGCTCAAGACTACTTATACCACATTTTTATACCGCCTCTTGTTTAATTATTAGCTGTTACTCTTTGTCACTGCAGAATTTTCTAGCTAAAATGCCTTGGTATTTTTTGCAGGAAACTAGATAACTACATTTTCTTAAGATTATGTGTAATTTAGCAGTAGCGCCTGCAAAATGCTTTCTCCAGAAAGAAATGCTTAATACAAATTTTTTTTTTTTTTTTTTTTTTAGATGGAGA
>NW_012106919.1:3932937-3933898 GCF_000951045.1 Mandrillus leucophaeus | reverse complement strand
TATCTCAAAAAAAAAAAAAAAAGCTGGGTGCGGTGGATTACGCCTATAATCCCAGCACTTCAGGAGGCCGAGGCGATCACCTGAGGTCAGGAGTTTGAGACTAGCCTGGCCAACATGGTAAAACTGCATCTCTACTTAAAAAAAAAAAAAAAAGAAGATTAGCCAGCCATGGTGGCGCTTCTGTAGTCACAGCTACTGAGGAGTCTGGGGCAGGAGAACTGCTTGAACCCGGGAGGCAGAGGTTGCAGTGAGCTGAGATTGCACCAGTGCACTCCAGCCAGGGTGACAAAGCGAGACTCCATCTCAAAAAACAAACAAAAAAACCCCCACAAAGTATGGGTAGGGGAAGTGGGATAAAAATAATACAGCTAGACTTTTTCTTGGGATTATGTTCTAGAACTACGACCCACATGAAAGGCCACTATGTTGAAACCCACCCCAAAGTTCAAGAGTACTAAGAGGACCTAAACCAAACTACCACATTTAATGTATAATATTGTAAGAAAACGAGTTCTGAGGTCCCATTTGCAGAGCACCACTTGATAGAATGTTATCAAGTTTGCTTAAACAGTTGATTCTCATTAGTCATGCATTATGTTCTTTAAGTCCTGTGGACACTGAATTAGCAAATACTGTACCATTTCTCCTAGGGGGAATATATACATATTCATGTGCACACATATACATATCTCTCACACAGATTATAATCTTAAATCCTAGAATAAATTCATCCTGGTAGATTTCTGTCTTTATTTTATAAAAGAGAAAACAAAGTTGAGAAATGTAAAGTAACTTTCTTGAAACTACCCCACTAACAGATCCCAGACTTAGAACTTGAACTTCATCGTCTGCTTATTACTGTATGAGAGCTGAAACAAGAAGGCAAAGTACCTCCTTGTTCATCCTCAGCTGCGAATGTGCATGCTCAGCAGCCCAGATTTTTCACTGCTGTGCACATGTC
>NW_012106919.1:3928859-3931102 GCF_000951045.1 Mandrillus leucophaeus | reverse complement strand
GGTGCCTGTAATCCCAGCTACTCGGGAGGATGAGGCAAGAGAATCGCTTGAACCTGGGAGGCAGAGGTTGCAGTGAGCCAAGATTGCGCCATTGCTCTCCAGCCTGGGGGACAAGAGTGAGACTTTATCGTGAAAAAAAAAAAAAAATTCTTAGATTTCTGGAGGCTGGAAAGTGTAAGTAAGGTTCACAGGCTGCATCTGGTGAGGGCGTTCTTGCTGATGTGTACTTGGTGTACAGTCCTGAAGCAGCACAGAGCATTACATGGCACGTAGGGGCACACAAGAGAAAGACAAACTGGCTTTTATAACATACCCACTCTGGTGATAACTCATTAATCCATGAATGGGTTGAGCCTTCATAACCCAATCACCTCTTAAAGACCCCACCTCTTAATACTATTACATTGGGGATTAAGTTTCCATATGAGTTTCAGAGGGGACAAACATTCAAACCATAGCACTGTCCAACTGATGGTAACATGCTTCTGGAATTGAGAACATCTGAGTTAGGATTAATCCTTTTCTCTGTGGGCTCCTTAATACATGCCACTTTTCCTGGCTAAGCTGAATGTGAAGTGACTGTGTGTGTTTGTGTGTGATTCTAGAGAGCATTTAACTCAGAGAAGAATTAGGGAAAGGGAAATGATTCATTATAATAGGTAGTGTAGCTTAAATCTATTCTTTGGTGATTGTTAATTTCAATTGTCAACATGATCTTAGAAATCTTTTTCTGATTTACACATCAGACTGACATAATGAGAAATGAATTTGAAAGACTGGCTGCTCGACAACCAATTGAATTGCTCAGTATGAAACGGTAAGAATGTTAAAATGGAAATTAAAATTTAATTTGTAGTAACTCAGTAATGAGCTGAGATTTGTGAAGAATGTATTTGCTGGCTAATATTGGCAGTGTTGGCTGGGTGTGGTGGCTCACACCTGTAATTCCAGCACTTTGGGAGGCCGAGAATGGCGGATTGCTTGAATCCAGGAGTTTTGAGACCAGCCTGGACAACATGGCAAAACCCTATCTCTACCAAAATAATAATAATAATAATAAACAACGTACCTGGGTATGGTGGCACACACCCGTAGACCCAGCTACTTGGAAAGCTGAGGTAGGGAGATCGCTTGACATCCTCCAGGAGATGGAGGTTGCAGCAAGCCGAGATTGTACCACTGCACTCCAGCGTGGGGAACAGAGGGAGACCCAGTCTTGAAAAAAAACTATATAGAGAGAGATATCTGTAGATACAGCTATAGATAGATAAAGATATATCTATGGATATAGATATAGATACAGAGATCTATAGATAGATATAGAGATGTAGATATAGATATATATCTATAGATATCTGTAGATATAGATCTATAGATATCTAGGGAGGCAGTGTTGAAGGACTGACTGGGTGGTGTGAAGAGGGAATAGAAGGAGTCATATCACTTCTCATTTTTTTTCTCCACCGGGGAATGGGTATGTTAGTGGATGGGTGGGTGTGAGTATTTTACAAAAATGGTAGCAAAGGTTTTTGTCTACTACTTTTTCCCCTTAATATATTATTCACATCTTAATATTATTAAATGTTCTTCAGTGACATCATTTAATAGCTAATATAACAATCTTTTATGTGAATGTAATGTTGCTTATTTAACCAGTTCACATTGAAGTGAACATAACGGTGCTAAATCATATTTGTAAATTGATTATTAGGCTGTATCAGTTTCTTATTATTGCAAGGTTTACATCCTCAGTCTTCTGTAATTTTTATACTATATGGAGACTCATGGGACATTCTGTTGGGAAGAGATGTAAAGGCTTGACAGTACAGATGGTTTTATTTTGTTGTTTAATTTCAGATATGAGCTTCCAGCCCCTTCCTCTGGTCAAAAAAATGACATTACTGCATGGCAAGAATGTGTAAACAATTCTATGGCCCAGTTAGAGCATCAAGCAGTTAGAATTGAGAATCTGGAACTAATGTCACAGCATGGATGTAATGCCTGGAAAGTATACAATGAGTAAGAACCTTTTTTTTTTTCCTTTTATTTCCATCTCACCCAAAGTTTTAGTACTTTTTAAAAGTATGGGAGGTTCTGGGTGCAGTGACTCATGCCAGTAATCCCAGCCCTTTGGGAGGCAGAGGCAGGTGGATTGCTTGGGGTCAGGAGTTCGAGACCAGCCTGGCCAACATGGTGAAACCCCATTTCTACAAAAAAGAAAACAAAACACACACACACACACA
>NW_012106919.1:3919008-3927844 GCF_000951045.1 Mandrillus leucophaeus | reverse complement strand
GAGCTGAAACAAGAAGGCAAAGTACCTCCTTGTTCATCCTCAGCTGCGAATGTGCATGCTCAGCAGCCCAGATTTTTCACTGCTGTGCACATGTCCATGAATGACTGCAAAACACTACAAGTAGTAATTTTGAGATTATAGATAAATTTGAGCAAGTATTTGTTGTCAAAACAAGCCACTGACCTGTTTCTGTTCCATGTAACTAGCTGTAGCTTTAGTATTTATTGTCTATCTAGAATTCAGATTCCTTGCTTGCAAAATTCGGTGGTTAGATTATCTGCATGGCCCCTTTGTGCCCTGAGATTTCCTGATTGTGTATTTACAATTTAAGAGAAAAAGGCCACAGAACTTCATAATAGTGTGTACAACTTTTGTTAGAGTGTGTTTCCTGAAACATAGCTGTATAAAATAAAGCAAAACCATGAAATGATAATACTGTTTCTCAAATCTTCAGAATTATGCATTAAGTATTTGTAGCCACATAATGCCAGTGGACAAAATCCAGAATTTGGGAAACTCTACAAAGCCAACAACTAACTTTCTTTTATATATCTCTATATTGCGAGGGGGGAAAAAAAGAAAGAACGGGATCAGGGTGATTAAGAAATTTAAGTGACATCAGTAAATCTGTTTCACAAAATGGAAAACTGTGATTCTTCTCAAGAAGCTCTATCTAATGGAAGAGACAGTAAGTTTTATGCCAAGTAACCAGTAGTCTATTTTTGGCAGTATGGGGGCAAGTGTTACATTGTGTGCTGTGGTCTATAAGCTAAGCATTAAGAGATAGGGCATTGCCAGGTGTGGTGTTTCACACCTGTAATCCTAGTGCTTTGGGAGGCTGAGACAGGAGGATCACTTGAGGCCAAGAGTTTGAGACCAGCCTGGGCAACGTAGTGAAGCCCTGTCTCTACAGAAAACAATAAAAAATAGCCAGGTATGGTGGTACACACCTATAGTCTGTTTGGAAAAAACAAAAAAAAGATGGGGCATAAAGTTGAGGATTGTTGAAGAAGGGTGAAATTGGGATGTTTAGAAGGAAACAAGGAAAACATTCCAGGAATGGAGTGCATAGATGCAGAGGAAAAAATATGACATTGAAAATAACACTGCTGTCAACTTACCTGAAAACCTTTAAAATTCCCTATTACCTGCAAGGTAAGGGCCAAGCTTTTTTTCTTTTTCTTTGGAGGTGAAGGCGGGGGTCGGGACAGAATCTTGCTCTGTCGCCCAAGCTAGAATGCAGTGCCACAATCTCAGCTCACTGCAACCCTCCCGGGTTCAAGCAACTCTTCTGCCTCAGCCTCCAGAGTAGGTGGGATTATAGATACACGCCACCACGCCTGGCTGATTTTTGTATTTTTTGTAGAGACGGGGTTTCACCATGTTGACCAGGCTGGTCTCAAGCTCCTGGCCTCAAGTGATCCTCCAGCATCACCTCTCAAAGTGCTGGGATTGTAGGTGTGAGCAGCTGACTGGGCCAGGCTTTTTAACATGGTATTCAAGGCCTTTTCCTTACTCCCTCAACTGTAAACTTTTAACTCAACCCAAACTAGTCCTTTCTCTGGTGATTATCATAAATCCTGCCTCTGGGCCTTTACTTGCCCTTGACTTTACCTTTTCTACCCAAATTCAGCTTGTTTAGGGCCCAGCTCTAGTTCGCTTACTTGTCTTCTTCCCTGATTGAAATTCTGCTTCTAGTATTGTCTCCCTCTTCTGAGTAACTCTACACAGAATTACTGTGCACATCACTTGTTTTCCATTTAATCACAAAGTGCTCTATAGTGCTTAACATTCCCCTGAGCATATTTTGTCTCCTCCAAATTCAATGGACACTTCTCCAGAGGAGGTGTACTATATTTTATCAAAGTATATTTAAGAGGAAGGGTGGGAGAAGGGAGAAGACAAACTAAACTTTCAGGGAGAGCCAATTCAAAGGAAAGCTCCCTTGTTGGTGGGCAGAGTCTGGAATAGAGCACTAAAATCAGTAGTCCTCAGCATGGAGTGATCGTCGAAGTCAAGGAAAGAGGGTTGACCTGAGGGAAAGCCTAGAGAGGCACAGCTGTTTAAAGACTGAGTCTTGAGAGAATTGCAACTAATGCAGGGAAACCAGTCAGTAGAGATAGGAGAGTAACTCAGGTGAGCAGCAGAAAATTTGAGTCACAAAAGCCAGGAAACAATATTAGATTTAGAGCAAGAACACATTAGGGCCAGATGTGGTTAAAATGGACCCTATAGGTGATTGATCCACTGCCTTAAGAGGAAACTGATATGATGTGGAATTATATCTCAATAAAGCTGTTATTTAAACTTAAAAAAGAGATTAAAATCTGTTTTATTACTTCTCTGAAATAATGATATATGGTACTCTGTATTATTGAATTTTCTCCTGTGCTAGTTACAGCTAACCTGGACTGGTATCTGTTTTTTATGTTGCTGTGCATAGGTTACATGCAAATATGGACTGGTATCTCAAATCTACAACAGTTTTCTTTTTCTCACCTCTCTCTAGCAGTGGACAGGAGGAGAGAATGACAGGATAAATGTATATGAAGAAATATAGAGATAAAAGGGGGTTGAGAAATAATAAGTGGATATACTCAGATATATTCCATCTTCTCTGTGACAAGAAGTCATGACAGTTTAAGAAGTGACAAAAGGCTGTGATGTCTCATGCATGTAATTCCAACACTTTGAAGGCCAAGGTGGGGAGACTGCTTGAGCCCAGGAGTTCAAGACCAGCCCGGACAACATGGTGAAACCCTGTCTCTACAAAAAAATAACAAAAATTAGCCGGGCATGGTGGCTTATGCCTGTAATCCGAACTACTTTGAAGGCCTGAAGTGGGAGGATCGATTGAGCCCAGGAGGTTGAGGCTGCCATGATTGTGCAGCTACACTCCAACTTGGGCAACAGTAGAGCAAGACTCTGTCCAAAAAAAAAAGCCGGGTGCAGTGGCTCACACCTGTAATCCCAGCACTTTGGGAGACCGAGGTGGATGGATTGCTTGTGGTCAGGAGTTCAAGACCAGCCTGGCCAACGTAGTGAAACCCCATCTCTGCTTTAAAAAAAAAAAAAAAAAAAAATACAAAAATTAGCAAGGCATGGCAGTGCACGCCTGTAATCCCAGCTACTTGGGACACTGAGGCAGGAGAATTGCTTGAACCAGGAGGCAGAGGCTGCAGATCACACCACTTCACTCCAGCCTGGGCAACAGAATGAGACTGTATCATAAGAAAAGCAACCTAAGTACTCAAAGTATCAGGCAGGGCATGGTAATTCCAGCAGTTTGGGAAGCCAAGGTGGGAGGATTGCGGCTCCTCGGGAGGCTGAGGCAGGAGGATTACTTGATCTTGGGAGGTGAAGGCTGCAGAGAGCCATGATCACACCACTGCATTCCAGCATGGGTGATAGTCCTTGATTATGGAGTGTCCAACATAGTTCTTGGCACAGAGCTCCATAAATACGATTTTTAGCAAAAAAACTTGAAAAAGTTCACTTTTAATTGGTACTATTTTAATGTATTTTAATCTGATTTTCCTCTTTTCCTTCAGAAATCTAGTTCATATGATTGAACACGCACAGAAAGAACTTCAGAAGTTAAGGTAAATTGTTTTTTCCTATTACAGAATGAACTTTATTAAAGTGAACCTTTAATAAATAGAAAATAGGAGGAAAAAGAAAGCAATGAGACTGCAGCCAGGTGAAAGTAAACAATTGATCCACTGTCTTTGTTCAACATCTGGCACTGGGTTTGCCCTACCTAAGTAGACGAGTAGTAGGCCTGAGGTCTGAAAACATCTCTGCCACTTGCAGCTTGCAAGTCTGCAAACATGGAAAGACACTTTTAGAGGGGGAAAAAGTTGGAGAATAACACATATAATCTGATTTTTAAAACCGATTTCTACACACACATATAGGAAAGCCTGGAAGGACACCCAGTAAAACTCAACAGGAGTTATCAGGAAAAAGGAGACATGCATGGGAAGAGGGACTTGAGACTTGTAATCTGTGTGTGCTCGTGTGTGTGTGTGTGTGTGTGTGTGATTTCTCACAATGAGCGTGTTTTATGAAACTTGTAATCAAAAAATAATTAGAAGAACGGTAATTTCTACAGTTAGCCTATAACTGTACATAATATTGTTCTCATGGGATTAAGATATTCTCTTGTGTTACAGAGTTTTCTGTTGAGTTTTGGTCTTACATTAAAATGTCATTAGGTTGTATAATTTTTTACAGAAAACATATTCAAGATTTAAACTGGCAGAGAAAGAACATGCAGCTCACAGCTGGATCTAAATTGAGAGAAATGGAGTCAAAGTGAGTATCTATAATTCCATCATCTTTTAAATTGTTTAGCCCAGTCTAAGGTCGATTCAATAATATTCAAATAGCATTCAAGTGGGATGCCATAGGTGTCAAAGAAAATGCTGTTTTCTGAATTCACCCTTCACTGTCTCTGCCTTTCTATAAGGTGTTAAAGAGAACTATAAACGAGAATTGAACCATTGGTGAAGGATCCTTTGCTAAATTGAACCATTGCTAAAGGATTCTGGTCTTAGAATACCCTGTTTTTAGGCCGGGCGCGGTGGCTCAAGCCTGTAATCCCAGCACTTTGGGAGACCGAGACGGGTGGATCATGAGGTCAGGAGATCGAGACCATCCTGGCTAATACGGTGAAACCCCGTCTCTACTAAAAAATACAAAAAAAACTAGCCGGGTGAGGTGGCGGGCGCCTGTAGTCTCAGCTACTCGGGAGGCTGAGGCAGGAGAATGGCGTGGACCTGGGAGGCGGAGCTTGCAGTGAGCTGAGATCCGGCCACTGCACTCCAGCCTGGGAGACAGAGCGAGACTCCGTCTCAAAAAAAAAAAAAAAATAGAATACCCTGTTTTTAGTCTAGTATTTTTGGCCTTGAATAGAATTCTACCTTTATTCTCCTTTTAAATGGAAAAAAAAAAAAAATAGCCAGCTACAGTGGCACATGCCTGTAGTCCCAGCTACTGTGGAGGCTGAGGCAGGAGGATTGCTTAGCCTGGGAGGTTGAAGCTGCAGTGAGCCATAATCGCACCAATGCACTCCAGCCTGGGCAACAGAGTGAGACCTAGTCTTAAAAAAAAAAAGGAAAAAAATTAACTTTATAAAATATTGTAGGGAGGGAGATTTCATACTTTTCTTGATAATTTGTTTGTACCTCAGGTTTATACATTTAAAAAAATATTCTTTTACATACACACGTATGCCTTTATACAATATCTTGAATATTTGTGTCATTTCTCTCTTCTTTTTTGCTTTCCCATTCCCTTTGTCCCTTCATTACTCAAGTTATTCTCCTTGTTCTACCATCTCCATGTATGTGTTATCAGTCTCTTTGGTACCCTTTCATGTTTTTTCCTCAATTTAATAAACTGTTGCCTCTTTCCTTTTTGTTGATTAAATTAGATACTGTCTTCATCACTCTTTCCTATTTCTTCTGGTTTACAAGTTCTCTCATCTGTTTCTAATTTGCTTTTTTATTAGTTGAACTTTTGAGATAATTGTAGATTCACATGCAGTTGTAAGAAATAATACAGAGAGCCAGATGTGGTGACTCACATTGTAATCCTAGTGCCTTGGTAGGCCAAGGTAGGAGGATTGCTTGAAGCCAGGAGTTCAAGATGAGCCTGGGCAACATAACAAGACCCTGTCTCTACAAAAAAAATGTTTTTAAATGAACCCAGGCATGATGGCATGCACCTGTAGTCTTAGCTCCTCGGGAGGCTAAGGTGGAAGGATTGCTTGAGCTCAGGAGTTCCAGGCTGCAGTGAGCTGTGATCACACCACTGCATTCCAGCCTAGGCAACAGAGCAAGACCCTATCTCTGGGGGAAAAAAAAAAAAAAGAAAGAATACAGATTCCATGTACCCTTTACCTACTTTTCCACAATTGTGCCTTGATTTTTTTTTTTAATGGAAAGTTGAAAGTAAAGTTTAGGCCGGGTGCAGTGGCTCACACCTGTAATCCCAGCACATTGGGAGGCTGAGGTGGGTGGATCACCTGAGATCAGGAGTTTGAGACCAGCCTGGCCAACATGGTGAAAACCCCATCTCTACTAAACATACAAAAACATTAGCCAGCCATGGTGGCATGTGCCTGTAATCCAGCTGCTCGGGAGGCTGAGGCGAGAGAATCGCTTGAACCCGGGAGGCAGAGGTTGCAGTGAGCCAAGGTTGTGCCATTGTATTCCAGTCTGGGCAACAAGAGCGAGACTCTGTCTCAAAAAAAAAAAAAAAAGTGAAGGTTAGTGTTATAGCTCTGGGTGAACATGTGTATACATTTAAAATCTTCTAAGAGAAATTTTACATTGAGTAATTTTTTTCCTTTTTACCCCCCATTCTAGTTGGGTATCCTTGGTCAGTAAGAATTATGAGATTGAACGGACTATTGTTCAGCTAGAAAATGAAATCTATCAAATTAAGCAGCAACATGGAGAGGCAAACAAAGAAAACATCCGGCAAGACTTCTGAAAAGACAGTTTAGCAGGTAGAAGAAAAGGTGGGCTTTCACAAAAGGCATCTGAACTTTTAATGAACTGTGAAGGACGACAGCATCTTCGCAAAACCATTGATGTTTAAATGTTTAGAAATCATAGAATGTGTGGGCTGCTGTAGTAATTCTATTTGTATATCTCAACAGAATTAAAATGTCTAGCTTGGTGGTATTTTTGTAACCATAAAAGAAAATCTTTAGGCTTTCAAAGTAAGTTATGACTTTAGAATAATACTGTGTCATAGAATTAATTTTCAGCCATGCGGACCATAGTTTGTATCCAAGGATCCTTATTTAAAGCCTTCAACATGTACAGGAAGTTGGAAATTTTTGGTTTATGACTTTGTCTAATAAAGAGATAGTTCGAAACACATTCTTGATTACCAAACAAGACTTCAGAAATACAGTGACTGTGCAGAGTCATCATCATCACCATCATCATCATAGGTAACAGTTATATCAAGCTTAGTATGTGCTGAACACTGTTCTGAACACCTTAGATAGGTGAACTAGATGTATATGAATAAAAATTATTTGGTTCTCACAAAAGCCTCAGGAGGCGGTTACTGTTTTTCTCATATGTGGACATGTAACAGACCCCAGTTAAATAACATAACTTGCCAAGGTTTTATAGCTGAAAATGTCAGCTTTTTTATAGAAAATGTCAGTCAGGTTTTGAACCCAATAGTCCAGCTCCAGAGTTAATGTTCTTACTTCTCTACTTGTAAGGAATTAAATTGTATAAAAGATTCGTGCCCAATTCAGAAAAAATATTTGCAACATATCAAAAGGTAGTCTTGCTAGGTGTGGTGGCTCACGTCTGTAATCCCAGTGCTTTGAGAGACTGAGGTAGGAGGATCACTTATGTCCAGGAGTTCAAAGCCACCATAAGATATGATTGTGACACTGCACGCCAGCCTGGGTGACAGAGCAAGACCCTGTCTCAAATGAATCAAGGTAATCTTAATGTGTAAATACTGACTTAAAATTATTGAAAGGTCAGTGGCTCACACCTGTAATACCAGCACTTTGGGAGGCTGAGGTGGGCAGATCACGAGGTCGAGAGATCGAGACCATCCTGGCCAACATGGTGAAACCTTGTCTCTACTAAAAATACAAAAATTAGCTGGGCGTGGTGGCATGTGCCTGTAAGCCAAGCTGCTTGGGAGGCTGAGGCAGGAGAATCGCTTGCACCCAGGTGGCAGAGGTTGCAATGAGCCGAAATTGTACCACTGCACTCTAGCCTGGTGACAGAGTGAGACTCCATCTCAAAAAAAAAAAAAAAAAAATTATTGAGATGTTTATCTCAATAACTGAAAAATATAAATTGAAAAATCTAAAAATTATTTTTCAATTTTGAAAAATATAAAAGGATGTTCATTATAATACAAAATAAACCTAGAACTTTTTGATCTATGATATTGATAAATGGTCAGTACTTTTGAAAGTACCTTAAGACAATTGAGAGCCACATTTCTTTTTTTTTTTTGAAACGGAGTTTTGCTCTTGTTGCCCAGGCTGGAGTTCAGTGATCCGATCTCAGCTCACCACAACCTCCACCTCCCGGGTTCAAGCAATTCTCCTGCCTCAGCCTCCCAAGTAGCTGGGATTACAGGCATGTGCCACTACGCCCGGCTAATTTTGTATTTTTAGTAGAGGTGGGATTGCTCCATGTTGGTCAGGCTAGTCTGAAACTCCCGACCTCAGGTGATCCGCCCACCTCGGCTTCCCAGAGTGCTGGGATTACAGGCGTGAGCCACAGCACCCAGCAAGAGCTACATTTCTGTGTTAAAGATAGGGACTGTGGGAATGAATGCATATGGAGTGTTGTCATCCATCTCTTCATTCCCCACCCTTGGCCTTCTCTCGGAAGGAAATGGGAAGAGTTGTGGAGTATCTGACCAGCCTAAGAGAAAAGACTTACTACAGTTGTTGAAATTGAGAGTTTCCCAACAAATGAAATGACCAAGCCAGGACACAGAGCAGAGAGGCTCAACAAACCACCCCCTAACCAACACAGCTTCTAAACTGTGTTTTAGCTCCCCACTTTTAAACATGAGTAGAGAGTTGAGGATCACCAGATAAGGCAGTTGTACATTGTGAAAGACAAGGAGTAAAACAAATCTACAAAGGACTATGGAGAAAACAGATGATGTAAGAAGAAAACTTTTTTTTAAGAAATATATCTTCAGGCTTGGTGTGATGGCTCATGTCTGTAAATCCCAGCACTTTGGGAGGCCAAGGTGGGAGGATAACTTGAGCCCAGAAATTTGAGACTAGCCTGGGCAACGTAGTGAGACCCTCATCTTTACA
>NW_012106919.1:3915635-3918958 GCF_000951045.1 Mandrillus leucophaeus | reverse complement strand
TGGCTCAAGCCTGTAATCCCAGCACTTTGGGAGGCCAAGGTGGGAGGATAACTTGAGCCCAGAAATTTGAGACTAGCCTGGGCAACGTAGTGAGACCCTCATCTTTACAAAACATACAAAAATTAGCCAGACATGGTGGTGTGCGCCTATAGTATCAGCTACTTGGGAGGCTAGGAAGGAGGATTGCTTGAGTCCAGGAATTCAAGCCTCAGGAGGCGGTTACTGTTTTAATGAACTATGTGACACTGTACTCCAGCCTGAATGACAGAACCAGACCCTGTCTCAAAAAAGAAAAATATATCCTCAGAGAAGATATTGCAGCCATAATAATATACAAGATGCTATTTTATTAAGAAAGAACAAAACAGCTCATCGAAATTAAAAATATGGTAGCAGGAATTAAAATTCAATGGGAAAGTTAGGAATTAAAGTTGACAAACTCAAAGAAAGTGGAGCCAACAAAGACAAACATGGAAAACAGAGAGGAGAAAATAGGAGGACCAGTCTGGAAAGTCAGTAGCTGAATAACCTGAGAGAAAACTGGAGGGAAGAAGTCATCAAAATAATTCAGAATTTTCCAGAACTGATAGAATTTCCAGAATCAAAAGGTCACTGCACAATGGATGAAAATAGACCAACTCTGGAGCATGTTATTTGTGAGATAGCAGAACACCGAAGCACACGAAGATTCTGCAGGCATGGAGTGGGGGAGGAGGGGCGGATTGTTACATATAAAGGATCAAGAATCAAAATGTCTTCAAGCTTCTCAACAACATCTTTGGAAGCTACAAAGAAGATAATGGAGAAATGCCTTTGGAATTCTTCAAAAAAATTATTTCCAACCTAGAACTCTATACATAGCCAAATTTTAAGCCAAGGGTTAGAGTAGAATAAAGACACTTTTGAGATATAAGAGATCTCAAAAGCATTTCCTTCCTGAGTACCATTTCTTAAGGGGCTTCTGAAGGATGTGTGCTCTTCCAGCCAAACACAGGGAAGCAGTGACGGGACTCGTCCAAAGAGCTTGGTGAAGGACTCTCGGGATTATACATGTACACTCCGTAGAAGGCAAGTGGTTCAGATTGGAACACTGGCTCATGAGAGCTGTCCTCACAAAGATGCCTGCTATCATTGTACCGTCATTTTACACTGAGAAACAGCCTGGGGGAAAACTGGCCCAAAATCTGACCATGTTCTTCTCCACCACACACAGGTTATTGGGGTGCAAGTGGTGATTGGTTACATGAGTACGTTCTTCAGTGGTAATTTGTGAGATTTTGGTGCATCTATCACCCAAGCAGTATATGCTGCACCCTATTTGTAGTCTTATCCATTGCCCCACTCCCACCCTTCCTCCCAAGTCCCCAAGACTGTGTTCTGTGTTCTAATGAAGTTCCTATTCCTTCCTTGAGCTGCTGGAAATGTTCTACTATGTACCTGCTCTTGGAGAGCTTGCAAGTATAAAATTCATAGGAGTTCATCCCTGAACTTATGCCTGCCAAATTAGCATTCCAGCCTGGCCAGAAACCCCAACAATATTAAGCCCTTTGTTTCCAAGAAATCACTTAAAACTCTGTTCCCTCACTTCCCCAGAATAGGCTTTATGACTGTCAGGGAAGCTGAAGCCAGACCAGCTTATTTTTCCCTGGGAGCTTTCATCCAACCATTGAAATTGTGCCTTTTATTTGCAGGGGTTGGCTGTGCTTACTTCACAGTTTTTATTTTAATTACCTTTCGTATTCATTTACATGTAGATAGTTGTGGAAGGCTGCAAAATGGCCCCTAAAGATGTCCAGATCTTAATCCCTGGAACCTGTTAATGTGTTGCTTTCCATGGCAAAAGAACTTTGCACGTGTGATTAAGGCTCAAAGTGAGATTATCCTGGATTATTTGGGTAGATCCAATGTAATCCCAAGAGTCTTCTTAAGAGGTAGGTAGAAGGTGGAAGGTTAAAGAGGAGAAAGGATGCTAACCTTCTGGCCTTGAAGATGAAGGAAGGGGGCCATGAGCCAAGGAATGGAGGTGCTGTCTAGAAACTAGAAAAGGCAAGGAAACAAATCTCCCGTCAGAGTGTTGACCAGGATAAACTGCTTTGCGGACCCACTGTATTCTGACTTCCAGAACTGTAAAATGGTAAATATGTTTTGCTTTAAACCACCCACTTTATAGCAATTTGCTACAGCACTGATAGGAAACTAATACAATAGTTGGTAAAGAGTAATGATAAGTGTTTGATTTAAAATGGTGAAAAATCTACATATGTTTATTATAGGCAAATCAGAAAATGCAGGTAAAAAGAAAATGAAAATTATTCATAAGACTGCCACTCAAGGTACTATTTTTATTTAGTGCCAGAGGAACACAGACAGAAACCACATTTCATTTAATTTCAATACAAATTTGTAGGATACCATGGAATCAAAAATAAGATGGACTAATGGGACACTCTGTAAACCTATTCATGAACAGAAGTTTCTATTTCTGTTTCACTCTGCTTTCTACCCTGAGGACTAACATTTACTACATTAGATCCACTTCGCTTCCTCTATCCTTAGAAGTTTATTTCTGGATATTAGAAGTCTGTTTGCAAGTGACAAAAAGCTAACTAAAACTACCTTAAGCAGTAAAAGGGGATTTATTGGTTCATTTAATTTGTAAACACAGAGGTGGAACTAGCTACATCGTCAGCTAAATCCAAGGATTCCAGTTGGGCGTGGTGGCTCATGCCTGTAATCCTAGCACTTTGGGGAGGTTCGGGCAGGAGTTTCAGGCTGCAGTGAGCTATGATCACACAGCCACACTCCAACCTGGGTGACAGAGTGAGACCCTGTCTCAAATTTTTTTTTCAACAAATAAAATTAAAAAAAAAAATTCCAGAGATCCCATGTCATCCTACTTTTCATCTCTCTGTTTATCCTTCTGGCCATATTATCTCTTACAAGTAGGCTTCCTCTATGCAACAGAGGCCAAAGCCACAGGCAGCTCCAGACTTACATCATCTTACAACCAGACTTACAGGCTAAAGCAGCCTTAGAAGAAAGCAAATAGATCAGTATATATTATTTCAGAGGATTTTGATTGATGTACTCTAAATTTCACGTTCAGTCCTTAGAGTCAGAAGTATAGCTAGGACTTGGGGGCACTGTGATTGGCCAGATATCAATCATATACCTGTAGAATTGAGAGTAGAGTACTATACTTTGGCAGTTGATTGGATTGGAATAATATCTCCCCAAAGTAAGATACGATGGCGCTTCTATCAAGAGAGGAAGTAGGGCCGGGCGCGGTGGCTCAAGCCTGTAATCCCAGCACTTTGGGAGGC
>NW_012106919.1:3903415-3915585 GCF_000951045.1 Mandrillus leucophaeus | reverse complement strand
TGGAAGAAAGTCGGTAACAGAGGGCTGGGCGTGGTGGCTCATGCCTATCATTCCAGCACTTTGGGAGGCCTAGGCAGGTGGATCACTTGAGGTCAGGAGTTCAAGACCAGCCTGACCAATATAGTGAAATCCCATCTCTACTAAAAATACAAAAATTATCCCAGCATGGTGGAAGGTGCCTGTAATCCCTGCTACTCGGGAGGCTGAGCCAGGAGAATGGCTTGAACCCAGGAGGCGGAGCTTGCAGTGAGCTGAGATCCGGCCACTGCACTCCAGCCTGGGTGACAGAGAGGTTGTGGTGAGATGGCACTCGTGCCCTCCCTCCAGGCCAAGACGCCGTACCAAAAATAAAAAAAAAAAAAAAAAAAAAAAAAAAAACAAAGAGAGGAAGTAGTTGGGCAGATAAAGATAACATGTCTATTACACCCCGGGTCTTACCTGGGTTAAGAGGCAACCCTTTGGCCAGGAGCAGTGACTCATGCCTATAATCCTAGCACTTTGGGAGGTGGAGGGGAAAGGATCACTTGAGACCAGCAGTTCAAGACCAACTTGGCCAACATAGTGAGACCTCGTCTTTATAAAATAGAGAGAGAGAACCCTTTTCACTTAGCTGGCCCAGTATGATAAGCAGTTCACCCAACTACTACCTAGGATTTTTTTTTTCTTTTTAAAGAAAAACATAATCGGTTATATTTATTATGGCATAATTTTAGGAGTGGAGAAGTGGGATGTTCTGTTTCATAGTTTGTGCTGGGAAATAGCCATAAAAGTCAATAAACTTGCTATTATGGTTTGTTGAGAGATGTGGGCCAAGTAATTTGTTATTCACGGTAACTTAAGATCTGCAGTTTTTAGCTGGGCACATTGGCTCACACCTGTAATCCCAGCACTTTGGGAGGCTCAGGTGAGAGGATAGCTGAAACCCAGGAGTTTAAGACCAGCTTGTGACCTACATAGTAAGACCCCTATTTTAAAAAAATAAAATAAATAAACCGGCAGTTTTGTTTTTGTGTTTTGAGACAAGGTCTCTCTCTGTCACCCAGACTGGAGTGCATTGGTGCAATCCCAGCTCACTGCAACCTCTGCCTCCTAGGTTCAAGCAATTCTCCTGCCTCAGCCTCTCAAGTAGCTGGGATTACAGGCACATGCCACCACGCCGGCTAATTTTTGTGTTTTTAGTAGAGATGGGGTTTCACCATGTTGGCCAGGCTGGTCTCTACATTCTATCCTTAAGTAATCCACCCACCTTGGCCTCCCAAAGTGCTGAGATTACAGGCGTGAACCACGCCCAGCCAAAACCTGCAGTTTTTAATAACTTTCTTTCTAAATATATCATACAGATTCAAGATGATCCCTATGCATATCTCACTCGGTTGTATTTTTACATGTCTTTCAGAAGGAAAGGGGTAAACTCAGAGCTTGTTGTCTCAGTGACTTACTGTAGCAAGGACTCCTTACTTGTCCTTCTAATATATGCCATCCTCTCCTATAATGACAGAAGTTTTAGCTGGGCATATGGATTCTCAACTAAAAACTAACTGCCGAGCTTCCCATCCAACCATGCACATATGCTGTGTGACGAGGTTGTGTCCAATGAGACAGGAATTGAAGTGATGTGTGCAACTTTCAAGTCCTGCTTTTAAGTACCACATTTTACCAACCAGAAATCTTTTTTTTTCCCCTGAGACAGGATCTCACTCTGTTGCACAGTCTAGAGTGTGGTGGCTCAATCTCAGCTCACTGCAGCCTCAATCTCCTGGGCTCAAGTGATTCTCCCTCCTCAGCCTCCTAAGTAGCTGGGATTACAAGCAGGTGCCACCATGCCTGGCTAAGATTTCTGTTTTTTGTAGAGATGGGGTTTCGTCATGTTGCCCAGGCCAGTCTCAAACACCTGGGCAGGAGTGATCCACCCACCTCGGTCTCCCAAAGTGCTAGGATTCCAAATGTGAGCCACCACACTTAGCCAACAGTTTCTCTAACGTAGTGTTTTTTTCTCTACATCTTAAAAAAGTTTGGTCAGGGAATTTGGATATGGGCTTTAAGGGTACATAATTCAGGATAATAAAAAACTCAGCTTCATCTTAGCTCGGTGTTCCCTTCTTCTTCCACACCGTACAACTAAATGCTTTCAAAATAATACGCTATTGATGTGTGTACAACTTAGTCTTAAACTGAATTCTGTTAATGGCCATATATATTAGACTTTTGCTTATAATTACAATTAAATTTTACCACTCACTAAAACTGGCCCTAAGAACATGTTAGTCACACTTAAATGTTATTTGGCTTCTTTTCTATTTTGTGCTTTTCACTAAGTTTCAAGATCTTTTCAGTCTGCCATCTGTTATGCTCTCCTCCTATTTTTAAGAGGTCCTGCTTATTTCCTGTAGTATCCTTGTTTGACCATAGAGGGCACAAGGCCATTAAAAAGTAAAATAAATACCCATGCAGCAGCAATTTATACCTGCCTGCTCTCCATTACATGACTTGAGAAAATGGAGATAATTAAATTTACTTTGGTGTTTCATATATTGAAGGATCCTTGCATTTTTTTCAGAATTTAAATGTAATCCCACATAGACTTCACTTTTACAGTTAAAATTATGAAGTGCATCCAACTCACCAGAAGTGTAAAATCATTTGTCCTGCTAAATTGTTAAATTCACACTTTGGAGATTTGTAAAGCAACAGAGCTCTACTTTATATAGAGTAGCAATTACCTTGCTACCTTGAATCTCAATTTCTAACAAAAAATAAACAATTGTGGATATTTATGAGTTCCAGTTAGTACAGTTCTTTTGGATTACTTTGTTCCATTTTTTAAAATGCAGTGCTAGTATACCAATAACACAGGAAAAACAGATTAGAAAATTAGAAACTACAGTAGCATAAAACAATGAAAATTGTAGCATAATAAATAAATTTTTATCATGAGTAATTATACAAATTCCCAGTTTCCTTCCAAACTCACTGAGTTTAGTCAATTATAAAAAGGGACTTTGTAAAGAAATCAAATATCTTTAATACATCAGAGCCTTTTGTGACATAATAGAGTATAACACAACGAGCACATCTTTTTATGTTAATACCAACTAATCAATTGTAATTGGTATAATTACTACTTTGCTATTTTCTCCTAGTATTCATTATTGCTGAATACATAATTACAGCACAGGATATAATTTATTCTTTGGCAATCTGTCAATTACAGACCCAGCATTTTCAATATATTTCCCTTTACGGAATTTGTTGTATTATAAAGAATGCCATATAAACCCGTCTATTTCCATGTTAAAAATTTGATAATTTCAGTGAACACTGAAATTTATTTGTCTCTAAAACTGTGTCTATTAATCATGTTGAGGAAAGTATATTTTACTTTATTTTTTATTATGGTTTTATTTTTGCCCTTTGCGAACAGAGGAAAGGAAATTTTTAAAAACAGACGTCATAAGGACAAAAAAGTGATGTAGGAGCCGGGCGGTGTAGCTCATGCCTGTAATCCCAGCTACGAGGTGGGAGGATTGCTTGCCAAGGAGTTCAAGGCTACAGTGAGCCATGATCATGCCACTGCACTCCAGCCTGTGCAACAGAGCAAGACCCTGTCTTTAAAATAATAATAATAATAATAAATGTTAAAAGGACATAGGCCATTGGGAATAGAGATGGACAATTTCTCATTTTTCACCCTTCATCTTTCCCTCTTAAGAGCTACCAGACTGGCCAGGCACGGTGGCTCACGCCTGTAATCCCAGCACTTTGGGAGGCCAAGGCGGGCAGATCACAAGGTCAGAAGTTCCAGACCAGCCTGGCCAACATGGTGAAACCTCGTCTCTACTAAAAATACAAAAATTAGCTGGGCATGGTGGCCAGCGCCTGTAATCCCAGCTACTCAGGAGGCTGAGGCAGGAGAATAGTTTGAACCTGGGAGGCAGAGGTTGCAGTGAGCCGAGATCACGCCATTGCACTCCAGCCTGGGCAACAAGATCAAAACTCCGTCTCAAAAAAAAAAAAAAAAAAAAAAGTTACAAGACCAATTATCTCAGCAAGATGTTTTGCAGGGGACTTTGATATTCTGAACACTCTGAGGTAACCATTCTAACAATGCTGATCGCTTTATTACCACCAACTTTACAATACTTTTTTGCCCATTTTTATTCCAAGTTTTAAATTTCCGAACTTTGTTTGTAGAGCTTTTAAACTAAAGGAGAGTAATGTGCTTAGCTGAGAGCCGTCTGATAGTGTCATAGTTGGTGATTTTTTTTTTAGTAGTGTTAAGTGCCAAGTATATAGGTTAAGATATTTTGGATAAGCACAAAAAAAAAAAAAAAAAAAAAAAATCAAATGGTATCACAGTTTCTTTGTGATCCAAAACAACACTGTAAAATTTCCACTTGTGGACTACCTCCACGGAGGACCTGGTGTCTCCAAGAGTATTACTATACAAGACGCTGAGCAATGCACTCCATTAACCTATGGTATATCCTGCTAAGACATAGTTACCACCAATTCATTATTTCCTTTTGATTGATATTCCTTACGTATGCTTAGCTGTTTGTATCTACTACTGTCTTCACAAAAACTGAACTGATGTATAGTGCCAAAATGGGTGTGTGATTTTAGAGAGTGCAGGTTTTATAAAAGGTAGATCTTGGTGTTCTAAACTACAAATGTCAAAATTGTTGAAGAACATTCCTCAAACCAAAATCTGGGCTCACAAAATGTGTCTGCAGTTTAATTGTTAAGTAACATAGATGAAAAGTTGAGTGAAAACTGTAATTATCATGTATGTTTCAGTTTCATTCCCCAGAAAACAAACTGAGATGGAAATTAGAATGTAGGAAGTTCATTAGGAAGTATTCTTGGGATCAACACCTGTTGAGAGCAAAGGAAGCAGGATTGAGCAGGAGGTGAACTGTGCTGCGTTTGCAACAAAGACCTCAGCCAGGAGGCTCTGGAGCTGCGGGGAGGACACTTAAAGGTTTTTCTGAACTGGGTTGGGGAGGCTGGGCCTTTGTAAAGCTCATCAACCAGTTATTAATGTGCGCTGCTCCTGGTAAGGTGGTGGGACATTAGGCAAAGTGGCTCTGTTCAGCTGAGTGCAAGTCCCGGAGAAGGACTTAGCTGAGAGTTGCCAGCCGTCTACTCTCCCAGAAGCTGGGGGCATGCATGCGTGCTTCAGACCTGGAGCAAGGCGATCTGGGCAGCACATCACAGCAACCACTGTAGTGTGAAATTGGCGATGGGAAAACGTATCAGTGATAGACATTTTGTGCAATAAAAATAGCTATTAATATATCCCGTACAATAAACATCACAAAGCTGCCCAACAACCTACAGTAGCTCGCTACTGCTTCCATGTCTATTCTAAGCCCCAACTAAGTTATATAAGTTGATTAGTAAGGTAGGCCTTATGCTACCTATCTAAAACCTTACTTCCCATGAATTCCCAACTGAGGTCTTCAAGTTCAGTCAGGTAAGTGAACTCATACCTTTATTTCTGCCCACATTATTCTTCTCCGTCTAAATCCAGCCCAAGTCCACTCTCTTCCTCCATGAAGCTCCTATACACATATTATCACACCTTCCTTCTCTGTATTGCAGCCCACAGGCTATGCCACAAAATTCAACCCTTAATTATAAATGATCTCCATCTCCAGTGGGTTTTGTTTGTTCGGGTTTTTTGTTTTGTTTTGTTTCAGTAGCTGTGTAGAGACTAAGCTCCCCAGTAAACCGAAAATTTTTCTAACCAGGCATGGTTGTGCGTGGGTGTAACCACAGCTACTTGGGAGGCTGAAGTGGGAGGATCGCTTGAGCTCAGGAGTTCAAGGCTTCAGTGAGCTATGATTGCGCCACTGCACTCCAGCCTGGGTGACAGAGCAAGACTCCATCTCTAAAAACAAACAAACAAAAAACTAAAATAAGAAAGCTCTTCCAGAGTAGGGGTTGTGCCTTTCTTTCCATAGCATCTACCATGTTAATGGGCACATGGTAGACATTGAATAGATTCAAAGATTTAGAGACAAAGTGATTTCAGAGATCACTTAGTCCAACCTAATTTTACAGGTGAGTTAACAGAGACTCAGACTAAGTTGTAGTACTCCTCTGAACTCCCACATTACTTTGTTTGTACCTCTTTTATGGTATTTATTGCTTTCTGTTTAGTATTTTAATTATCTTCCTACCTGTTTTATCCCTCTTTCTCTGTATTTTTATGGGCTATTTCTCTTCTGCCCATTGCTTGAATGCTGGTGTTCCCTAAGGCTCTGTTTTGGATCAGCTAACCTGAGCAATCCATTCCCATAGACTTTAATTATTACCAATGAAGTGGATGACTCACTAATCTGTATCTTTAGCCATATCTCTCCCCAGCAGTATTGCAACTGACAGCTCCACCTGGATGCTCTGCAAGATTCTCAAACTTCACTTGTTGTCCTTGACTCCTCGCTAATCCTTATATCCAACTGGTCACCAAATCCTATTCGTTTACTTTGGAAATGGCACACTAATCCTGATCTATGTATTCACTGCCACCTGTCATGAATTCAGGTCCTCTTCATCTCTGAATCATAGGAATAGTGTCTTCCCTGTTCTCCTTGTAACCTTTCTGTTTCTACTAGTTAACCCTCAAAGCTGGTACCAAAGTAATCTTTCCCAAAACTTAATCTAATAAAACCATTCCTTTGCTTAAAATAATTGGTTCTTTGTTCCTAATTTTGTTTTGTTTTGTTTTGAGATGGAGTATTGTTCTGTTGCCCAGGCTGGAGTGCAGTGGCACAATCTTGGCTCACTGCAACCTCTGCCTGCTGGGTTCAAGTGATTCTCCTGCCCCAGCCTCCTGAGTAGCTGGGATTACAGGCACCTGCCACCAAGCCTGGCTAATTTTTGTATTTTTAGTCGAGACAGGGTTTTGCCATGTGGGTCAAGCTGGTCTCGAACTCCTGACCTCAAGTGATCCGTCTGCCTCAGCCACCCAAAGTGCTGGGATTACATGCGTGAGCTACCGCGCCTAGCCTGTTACCCAAAATTAAAATCTAAACTTCTTACCATGGCATACAAAGTTTTTAAGAGAAAGGCAGATAATCGCCAGGCATGGTGGCTCACACCTGTAATCCCAACACTTTGAGAGGCCAAGGCAGGAGGATCACTTATGCCCAGGAGTTTGAGGCCCCCTGGGCAATATAGTGAGGCCCTGTCTATATAAAAACACAAAAATAAAAAATAAATAAATGAAAGAAAGGCAGACAGTGAACCTAGTGAAGTCAAACTGCCAGGAGTCAAACTACCATTTAATAGCTATGTGATCTCAGGCAAGTTTATTTACTTCTCTGTGTCTGTTTTCCAGGTGGAAAATTAGCACAATAATTCTACTCTATCTGATAGGGTTGTTGTAAGAATTACATAAATTATTACACATTAATGCATAGAACGGTGCCTGGCACATGTTAAATGCTGCTATTATTTCCAAATCTTGTAAATCTCATCTGCCTGAACCCCTTTCTCAAACCATATTTAAATTTTCAGCCAGATGTGCTCATGCTTGTAATCTCAGGCATGAGAGATTGCACATCTGTGATCTCAACACTTTGGGAGGCCAAGGCAGGGGGATCACTTGAGGTCAGGAGTTTAAAGCTAGCCTGGGCAACGTAGCAAGATCCCGTTTCTACAAAAAATAAAGTTATCTGGATGTGGTGGCACGTGCCTGTAGTCCCAGCTACTCAGGAGGCTGAGGCAGGAGGACAGCTCAGCCCAGGCAGTCAAGGCTGCAGCAGGCTATGATCATGTCACTACACTCCAGCATGGGCAACAGAGCAAGAGTCCACCTCTTAAAAAAAAAAGAAAAAGAAAAGGAAAAATTTCCTATTTCTCTAAACCCACCATGATGCATCCTTCCATTTTTACCCATTTTCATATACTTTTTTCTTTCCTTGGAATACCTTCCCCACTTTGTTTCTTTTTTCTTTTTTTTTTTTTTTTTTTTTGAGACGGAGTCTGGCTCTGTCGCCCAGGCTGGAGTGCAGTGGTGTGATCTCAGCTCACTGCAAGCTCCGCCTCCCAGGTTTATGCCATTCTCCTGCCTCAGCCTCCCGAGTAGCTGGGACTACAGGCGCCCGCCACCTCGCCCGGCTAGTTTTTTGTATTTTTTAGTAGAGACGGAGTTTCACCGTGTTAGCCAGGATGGTCTCGATCTCCTGACCTCATGATCCGCCCGTCTTGGCCTCCCAAAGTGCTGGGATTACAGGCTTGAGCCACCGCGCCCGGCCCCCACCTTGTTTCTTGATGAATTTATGTTTATCCTTCAAGGAAGAGGTTAAGGATAGTAGGCTCTCTGCAGTCTTCTCCATGATGCAGAGGTATATTCATCTTTAGACAAATTTTTTAAGTTGCAGACATTTCTCTCAAAATAGAGTAGGCTCAGCATGCTTGCTCACACCTGTCATCACAACACTTTGGGAGGCCAAGGCAGGTGGATTGCTTGAGTCCAGGAGTTCAAGACCAGTCTGGGCAACATGGCAAGATCCTGTCTCTACAAAAAATAGAAATATTAGCCAGGCCTGGTGGCATGTGCCGGTAGTCTCACTTACTTGGGAGGCTGAGCTAGGAGGATCACTTGAGCCTGGGAAGTTCGGGCTGCAGTGAGCTGTGATTGTGCCACTGTACTCCAGAGATCCTCTCTCAAAAAAAAAAAAAAAAAGAGAGACAGAGTAACTATCACAAAAAAAAAAAAAAAAAAAAAAAAAAAAAAAAAAAAAAGATGAAGTTGAGATATATGCTGATAACAGAAAGATATTTGTGGCAGGCAGTTTCTACAGTGGCTCCCAATTCCTGCCTCCGATATTAACACCCTTGTATCATCTTTCTGTGTGTATGGGCTGGACCTAGTGACTTGCATCTAACGAATAGAATATGGCAAAAGTGATAGAGAGTCACTTCTGAGATTAGATGGTAAAAGACTGACTTTCACTCTGCTCTCACTCTCTCTCTGACTCATGTCTTTCTTCTGATGAAGCAAGCTGCCATGTTGTGAACTGTCCTATGGGGAAGTCCATGTGGCAAGGAACTGAGGGTGGCCTCTAGCAGACAGCCAGAGCAAAACTGCACCCCTTGGTCCAATGGCCTGGGATATAGTGAATCCTGCCAACAACATGAGCAAGCCTGAGTCTACTGCAGTCCCAGGCAACACCATTCCCATTCCCCTTCCCCTTCCCCTTCCCCTTCCCCTTCCCGTTCCCCTTCCTGTTCCCCTTCCCTTCCTTTCCTCTGTCTTCCTCTCCTTTCCTTTCCCTTTTTCTTTCCTTTCCTCTCCTTTCCTTTCCCTTTTTCTTTCCTTTCCTCTCCTTTCCTTTCCTTTTTTCTTTCCTTTCCTCTCCTTTCCTTTCCCTTTTTCTTTTTCCTCCCTTGCTTCCTCCCTCCCTCCCTCCCTCTCTCTCTCTCTCTCTTTCTTTCTTTCTTTCCTTCTTTCTTTCTTTCTCAGTTTCACTCTGTTACCTAGGCTGGAGTGAAGTGGCACAACCTCTGCTCACACTGCAACATACGCCTCCTGGGTTTCAAGAGATTCTTCTGCTTCAGCCTCCAGAGTAGCTGGGATTACAGGCACCTGCCACCATGCCCGGCTAATTTTTATTATTTATTTATTTATTTATTTATTTATTTTTGAGACAGAATCTCACTCTGTCGCCCAGTCTGGAATGCACTGGTGCGATCTCAGCTCATTGCAACCTCCACCTCCCAGGTTCAAGTGATTCTTATACCTCAGCCTCCTGAGTAGCTGGGATTCCAGGTGTGTGCCACCATGCCCTGCTAATATTTGTATTTTTAGTAGAGACGGGGTTTCACCATGTTTGTCAGGCTGGTCTCAAACTCCTGACCTCAAGTAATCCACCCACCTCAGCCTCCCAAAGTGCTGAGATTACAGGCATAAGCTACCGCACCTGGCCTGATATTTGTATTTTTAGTAGAGACGGGGTTTCTCCATGTTGGCCAGGCTGGTCTCGAAATCCTGGCCTCAGCTGATCCGCCCACTTCAGCCTCCCCAAAGCGTTGGGATTACAGGCGTGAGCCACAGCGCCCAGGTTTTTTTTTTTTTGTGTAGTGGGCTCTCACTCTGTCACCCAGCTTGGAATGCAGTGGCGTGATCATAGTTCACTGCAGCCTTAAATTCCTGGACTCAAGCGATCCTCCTGCTGGGCAACATTTTGACTTGCAGCCTTTTGAGAGATCCTGAAACAGGAGCCCCAACAAAGCCCACATCCAGATTCCTGATCCATGGAAACTATGAGATAATAAATGTTGTTTTAAGCCACCAAGGTTTGGAGTAATTTGTTATGCAGCATTAGATAACCAATAACAATACTACATTGCTAAGTGAAGAAAGTTACAAAATAGCATATGTATGCTGTATATATATATATATACACACACACACAGTGTCATCGCATTTACACATAAAAACACAATGCATGTTTTTTCTATATAGTCACATCTATTTTTACTAATTTTACTAATTTTCACATTAACTATGAGGCTATTTGCATTTATATAAGGTACGTAGGGTAGACAAACTCATAGAGATAGAAAATGGAATGAGAGTTGCCAGGGGCTGGGGAAATGGGAAATGAGGAGTTGTTTAACAGGTAGAGAAGTGTTTTAATCAGGGACAATGAAAGCTCTTTGGATGGATGGTGGTGATGGTTGCACAACAATATGAATGTATTTAATGCCAGTGAACTGTACACCTAAAAATGTAGAAAATGGTAAATTTTACATTATGTATATTTTACCATAATTTTAAAAAACCACCAAATGGGGAAAACATTTAAAATGAGACAATCTAATAATTTAAAAGGTTTTCATATATTATTTTTTTTAAAAAAAGGATCGTATTCTCCCTTTTTGCACAAATTCTAGTGTCTACATCGCAAAGGTAATCTTCTGGCCAACTTAAAATTTAGGCTTTTAAGAGGGATGGTATGCCTGAAAAATCAACCTTCTTTTCTCAAATTCACATTCAGCAATGGGCTGGAGTTATCACCAATTACTTGCACTTAGTGAGCAGGCAGACACATAGCTACCATTTTCAGTGCTAGAAGGGAACCAAGGCTTTAAAAATACTCCAAGAGAATGGCAAGAGAGCTTCTTGAAAGATCTGATGGTATCTCAACCCTCATCAGGTAAATTCAGCAAAAGTCATCTGACCTCAGGAGGGAACCTGAAGAGCAAGGAAACTGACCCCTCTATCTGAGTATGTGGCTGTGTCCTCTATGTCTTCAAGCTGTTAAAATTCTTGTGTGTTTACCTACATTACAGGAACTTGTATTATTGGCTTGGCTCTGTTTGTGTCTTTTAGTTAATCATATCGTCATTGCTTTTTTCTTTTTTTCTTTTTTTAGAAATGGTCTCGCTCTGTCGCCCAGGCTGGAGTGCAGTGGCATGATCTTGGCTCACTGCAACCTCTACTTCCCAGCTCAAGCAATCCTCCAGCCTCAGCCTCCAGAGTAGCTGGGACCACATGTGCAAGCCAACACACCCGGCTCATTTTTTCATTTTTGGTAGAGACGGGGTTTTGCCATGTTGCCCAGGTTGGTCTCCAACTTCTGAGCTCAAAGTGATTGGCCAGCCTTGGCCTTTCAAAGTGCTAGGATTACAGGTGAGCCACCATGACCAGGCCATCATTACTTTTTTACATCTATACAGACTGGTATTAGAAGTGAAATTGACTCAAAGTCCTAGCTCCTAAAGTAATTTGGAGGAATTTTTATGAAATGCAAGCAGAGATAAATGTTGCAAGATTTCTAGGATGGTTCTCAGATCATCCTTGGAGCAGGAACCCCAAAATGTTCTGACTATTTATAATGGAGAGGGATCAATTCACTGTCCATTCTCATCTTGACTTCAAGTGGTTTGGCACAGTAAATTGAAAAGATATAAACATTTGATGAGGCCAAAAACATAATCTATGGGTGTTTCTATCAGTTTTTGCTAAAGTAGCCCAGGTTCCTGGGGTTTTCTTGAGGTTCCCAAGGTTTTCTAGACTAGTTAACTAAGCTTATAAGAGAAGGAAATTATTAGCTAGGAGTGGTGGCACGCACCTGTAATCCCAGCTACTTGGGAGGCTGAGGCAGGAGAATTGCTTGAACCCAGAAGGCGGAGGTTGCAGTGAGCCAGGATCA
>NW_012106919.1:3900279-3903365 GCF_000951045.1 Mandrillus leucophaeus | reverse complement strand
TTTTTTTAAAAAAAGGATCGTATTCTCCCTTTTTGCACAAATTCTAGTGTCTACATCGCAAAGGTAATCTTCTGGCCAACTTAAAATTTAGGCTTTTAAGAGGGATGGTATGCCTGAAAAATCAACCTTCTTTTCTCAAATTCACATTCAGCAATGGGCTGGAGTTATCACCAATTACTTGCACTTAGTGAGCAGGCAGACACATAGCTACCATTTTCAGTGCTAGAAGGGAACCAAGGCTTTAAAAATACTCCAAGAGAATGGCAAGAGAGCTTCTTGAAAGATCTGATGGTATCTCAACCCTCATCAGGTAAATTCAGCAAAAGTCATCTGACCTCAGGAGGGAACCTGAAGAGCAAGGAAACTGACCCCTCTATCTGAGTATGTGGCTGTGTCCTCTATGTCTTCAAGCTGTTAAAATTCTTGTGTGTTTACCTACATTACAGGAACTTGTATTATTGGCTTGGCTCTGTTTGTGTCTTTTAGTTAATCATATCGTCATTGCTTTTTTCTTTTTTTCTTTTTTTAGAAATGGTCTCGCTCTGTCGCCCAGGCTGGAGTGCAGTGGCATGATCTTGGCTCACTGCAACCTCTACTTCCCAGCTCAAGCAATCCTCCAGCCTCAGCCTCCAGAGTAGCTGGGACCACATGTGCAAGCCAACACACCCGGCTCATTTTTTCATTTTTGGTAGAGACGGGGTTTTGCCATGTTGCCCAGGTTGGTCTCCAACTTCTGAGCTCAAAGTGATTGGCCAGCCTTGGCCTTTCAAAGTGCTAGGATTACAGGTGAGCCACCATGACCAGGCCATCATTACTTTTTTACATCTATACAGACTGGTATTAGAAGTGAAATTGACTCAAAGTCCTAGCTCCTAAAGTAATTTGGAGGAATTTTTATGAAATGCAAGCAGAGATAAATGTTGCAAGATTTCTAGGATGGTTCTCAGATCATCCTTGGAGCAGGAACCCCAAAATGTTCTGACTATTTATAATGGAGAGGGATCAATTCACTGTCCATTCTCATCTTGACTTCAAGTGGTTTGGCACAGTAAATTGAAAAGATATAAACATTTGATGAGGCCAAAAACATAATCTATGGGTGTTTCTATCAGTTTTTGCTAAAGTAGCCCAGGTTCCTGGGGTTTCTTGAGGTTCCCAAGGTTTTCTAGACTAGTTAACTAAGCTTATAAGAGAAGGAAATTATTAGCTAGGAGTGGTGGCACGCACCTGTAATCCCAGCTACTTGGGAGGCTGAGGCAGGAGAATTGCTTGAACCCAGAAGGCGGAGGTTGCAGTGAGCCAGGATCACACCATTGCACTCCTGGGCAACAGAGCAAGCCTGGGCAACAGCTCAAGACTCCGTGTCAAAAAAAAAAAAAAAAAGGGAATGAAATTTAAACCAGTGGACACTGATATCTGGGATAAAAATACCTGGGTTGACATACTAGTGATTGAAAGAAAGACTGAGGACTCATTCACACCACAACTAACACTAGATTGAGCAACTTCTCAAGCAGAAACCGGGTAACCGCTGAGGCAGTGTTAAGAGGGGATGACAGTGGTGCCAAAGTATGCTGATTCTCACTGGCCCCACCTTTCCTGGCAGTGTAGAGAAAACCAAGGAGGAAAGGAGGTGAGCAAGTCATAGCTAAGGGGAAAATATTAAGTTAGAACAGCAATCAGACATTTTGAGGACACACTTGGGTACTATATATTTACATAATATTGCATCACTTTTTTATTTCATGGGTAAGATAAAGGTATTGTGGTTTATATTCTTCAAAGATACGTGCTGGAGTGTTTTAACGATGAAGTGTTATGATGTTTAGGACTTACTTTCAATGGTTTCAGCAAGAAAAAAAGACACATAAATAGGAAGATAGTTAATAGATTATATATATACACACACACGCATATATACACACACAAATGTAGCACAATACTAGCAATTGGATAAATCCTAGTGAAAAGTATGTGGGTGTTTATTATACTATCCTTTCATCTTTCTGTATGTTTAAAATTGTTCAAAATTAAAAGTTTTTAAAAAATAATTTAAACTGCTGTGAATAGCTTTATTTCAATATGTGTGAACTACTTTTGCTACTCTCAAAGACAAGGCTGAAATACATTATGACCTTGGAGCTCTGTCATTTGTGAAAACTACCTGAAGTTAAAAAGATAGATAGATAGATAGATAGATAGATAGATAGATAGATAGATAGATAGATAGATAGATAGATAGATAGTAGAGGCCGGATGTGGTGGCTTATGCCTGTAATCCCAGCACTTTGGGAGGCCAAGGCAGTGCAATCACTTGAGCTCAGGAGTTCAAAAACAGCCTGACTAACATGGTGAAACCCCGTCTCTACTAAAAATACAAAAATTAGTCAGGCATGCTGGTGCTCACCTGTAGTCCCAGCTACTCAGGAGGCTTAGGCAGGAGAATCACTTGAACCTAGGAGGTGGAAGTTGCTGTGAGCTTAGATTGTACCATCGCACTCCAGCCTGGGTGACAAAGCGAGACTCTGTCTCCAAAAAAAAAAAAAAAAATAGTGGAAAGCTTCAAGCTAAAGAAAGTGAAGTGAATGTTTACATTTATTTCTACTCCCTCCCCAAATCACACTACAACATTTAGTAAAAGTTTTTTGTTTTTTGTTTTGTTTCAAGGCATAAATCCACAAAGACAAAGAGAATGAGAAATGAGACAACAGCAAGAAATTGGAGACGATGGAATGCAAATGGAAGAGGGGTAACTGATTTAACAGATGCAAAGAAGTTAAACCCTAAACCAACAGTGAGAAAGCAAAATATGAAAGTTAAAAAGCAGTTTTGTTGCACGTTGTACACATGTACCCTAGAACTTAAAGTATAATAATAAAGAAGACTTCATATGTAAAAAAAAAAAAAAAAAAAAAGCAGTTTTGTTTATCCACGCAACCTTCTGGACCCAGGATTTGGTAGCATCAGTGACCTCGGCGAGTCGGGGGTGAGTGTGAGGTAAAAAGTGAAATTGGGCCAGGTGCGGTGGCTCATGCCTGTAATCCTAGCACTTTGGGAGGCTGACGTAGGCTGATCACTTGAGGTCA
>NW_012106919.1:3887389-3899305 GCF_000951045.1 Mandrillus leucophaeus | reverse complement strand
AATTAATAAATAATAATATGTATTATGTAGAGTATTATATCACTGTTAAATTATCAGAATGTGAAATTATAATGTGTTTGCCTCAATTCCTAGCCAACTAGGAAGTCAGAGAGAATCGTATGTATAAAAGACCACTCTCACTTCTGACAACCAACTGCAAGTCTGGGAGTTCCCAAAACCATCCTCAGGTTGATAATCCTCTAGAAGGACTGACAGAACTCACTGAAAACTACTCATGGTAATAGTTTCTACAGGAAAAACATACAGATTAAATTTAGCTAAGGGAAGAAGCACATAGGGCCAAGTCAGGGATGGACCAAATGTGGAGCTTCCCTTGTCCTGTCTTCATAGAGTCAGAACACATTACTCCACGAAAGGATAAGATAATGAACACCCACAGAATTTTCACCGAGATTCATCCAATTGCTAGTATTGTGCTACGTTTGCGATGTCTCTTTCTCTCTATATATATATTTATATATATTATCTATCGTCTACCTATTATTTATCTATCTTCCTATCTATCTATGCATGTCTTTTTTTTTTTTTTTCTTGCTGAAACTATCTTCCAGTGTTGCTGTATACAATATGCACCAAGTATTCCTAACCAGGGAAGCTCACCCAGGCCTAAGTGTTGAGAGTTTTATTGGGACTTCATTATATAGGCATGATTGACTAATTGTCCCTGTGGTTGATCTCAAACTCCAGGTCAACTGATACCCCGTGAACCAGAGCCCCCACCCTTCCAATGAGAACATGACCTAGAGAAAAAATAAAAATATAAGAGAAAAAAAAACTAAACTAAAATCCAAAGCACCTTCACTCTCAATAACATGTGAGTCTTTCTGGAGTGGCCAGCCCCTGCCCTAAATCACATTGTTAGACTATCCAGTCTGACACCAGGCGCCCTGACAAAGACTCCCGTCAGGCATAACATTCCAAGTACCCAGAGATTACATCCATGAAGCCTAGGGCAAAGGCCAGAACTTCTACTTGGGCAAAGCCAAATTCTTTACTACATAGTGTTTATATAAGGTAACATCCTTATTATTGGAAGTGTGCTAAAGTTTTTTAGGTGAAGCACCATATTGTCTACAGCTAACTTCTAAATACTTGAGCAAAAATATGTGTGTGTGTGTGTGTGTGTGTGTTTATGCATGCGCATGGGTTGACAGAGAGAGAAAGAAAACGTGTCAAAATGTGAACAATTCAAGGATCTAAGTCAAGGGTGTATGGATATTTATTGTACATTACAAATCTTCTGTCGGTTTTTTATTTTTTCAAAATGAATATTGGGGAAGGATTTTAGTAGGCTTTTCAGTTTAATGGAGGGTACCTTTATCAGAATAAAGATAGAAAGAGATATCAGATATTTTTATCAGAAAGAGATAGAAAGGTCTCACCTTTAATCTGATCTCTGCTCTGAAGGCTTCATTCAAATGACAGGTTTTCCTGGCATTACCCCTTTGATCTGAATTTGCCCTGAGGCACGTTAAAGCACTAAGGAGTTTTAATAATAGGTGTGAAACCACCTCCTTAATGTGATCTTTGCCTGGAGACATTTTAATCAAGTAATAGGTTTTATAGGGTATTTTTTTCACTCAAAACTTTTATAAACTCTCATCTTTTTCTATTTAGGATCTAGAAGCTCAAATGCTGGTGAGGATGTGTAGCAAAAGAAATTCTCATTGATTGATGGAAGGAATGCAAAATGGTACAGCCATTGTGGAAGACAGTTTCTTACAAAACTAAACCTACTCTTACATCCAGCAATTGTACTCCTTAGTATTTACCTAAATAAGTTGAAAACTTATGTCCTCACAGAAACCTGCATACATATATTTGGAGCAGCTTGAATTATGATTGATAGAACTTTAAAGCAACCAAGCTGTCCTTCAACAGATGAATGGATACATTAACTCTGATATATCCAAGAAATGGAACATTATTCCATGCTAAAGAGAAATGAGTTATGTTGTAAAAAGACATGGAGGGAACCTAAATATCTATTACTAAGTGGAAAAAAAAAAAAAAAACCTGTAAAGACTATATACGTATTGTACCATATGATTCCAACTATATGACCTTCTGGAAAAGGAAGAACTATGAAGACAGTAAAAATTTAGTAATTTCCAGGGTTTGGAAGGAGGAAGAGATGAATAGGTATAGAACAGAGGATTTTTAGAGCAGTGAAACAATTCTGTACAACACTATCATGGTGGACACATGTCCTTATACATTTGTAAAAACCCATGAAATGTACAACAGCAAAGTGAACTCTAATGTAAACTTTGGACTTTAAGTGATAATGAGGAGTCAGTGTAGGTTCATTGATCCACAAATACACCACTCTGGTGTGGCACGGCGATAGAGGGGGATGCTGTTCATATTTAGGGGTAAGGGGCATATGGAAACTCTCTGTACTTTCCACTCAATTCCTCAGTGGACCTAAAACTGCTCTAAAAAATAAAGTCTATTTAAGAAAAAATTTTTGGGTCAGACATGGTGGCTTATGCCTGTAATCCCAGCACTTTGGGAGGCCGAGTTGGAAGAATCACTTGAGCCCAGGAGTTCATGACCAGCCTGGGCAACATAGTGAGACCCTGTCTCAAGAAAGAAAGAGTTGGAGGGAGAGAGAGAGAGAGAGAGAGAGAGAGAGAAAGAAAGAAAGAAAGAGAGAGAGAGAGAGAGAAGGAAGGAAGGAAGGAGTGAAGGAAGGAAGGAAGGGAAAAGGAAAGAAATTTTCTGGGCCAGGTGTGGTGGCTCATGTCTGTAATCCCTGCACTTTGGGAGGCCGAGGTGGGTGGATCACTTGAGGTCAGGAGTTTGAAACTAGCCTGGCCAACATGGTGAAACCTCATCTCTACTTAAAATACAAAAAAATTAGCCATGTGTGGTGGTGGTCGCCTGTAATCCCAGCTACTCAGGAGGCTGAGGCAGGAGAATCACTTGAACCCAGGAGGTGGAGATTGCAGTGAGCTGAGATCGCGCCACTGCATTCCAGCCTAGGCGACAGAGTGAGACTGTCCCCACCACCCCCGCAAAAAAAAAAAAAAAAAGAATTTTTTGAATGCTAAACCCTTTAATGGGAAAGCATACTGTACTCTCTGTACTCTATTCCAAGGCAAATTGAGTTTGAGAAGCCAAGGTATTTTCAGCTTCTCACTCTGGGAGACAATCCAGACCTTTTAGGAGTGGTGTCTACATTGTGGGTTAATGTAATGCAGAAGCTAATTAAGTCTCTACTGTCCATCCTGGTGGCCACTAATCCTATGTGGCTATTGAATATTTGAAATATGGCTAGTATGAATTGAGATGTGGTGCAACTGTAATACACATTGGATTTTGAAGGCTTAGTACAAAAAAGGAATGTAAAATACCTCATGAATACATTTTTATATTAATTACATATCAGAATGATATTTTGGGTATATTGAACTGAATATACCCAATTGAACAAAATACATAATTACGATTAATTAACTGATCTCACCTTTTTTTTTTTTTCCACTGTGATGGAGTCTCACTCTCTCACCCAGGCTGGAGTCCAGTGGCGTGATCTCAGCTCACTGTAGCATCTGCCTCCCGGGTTTAAGCGATTCTTGTGCCCCAGCCTTCCAAGTAACTGGGATTGCAGGTGCCCACCACCACACCTGGCTAATTTTTGTATTTTAGTAGAGATGGGGTTTCGCCATTTTGGTCAGGCTGGTCTCGAACTCCTGACCTCAAGTGATTTGCCTGCCTTGGCCTCCCAAAGTGCTAGGATTACAGGCGTGAGCCACTGCACCCGGTGTGATCTCACCTCTTTAAAAACTTTTTATATGTGGCAACTAGAAAAATTTTAAATTATAGATGTAGTGCATATTATATTCAATTGGACAGTGCTGCTCTAAGCAGAAAATTCCTGCTGATTACTTTGGCAAGAGCAATTCACTAACAAACTTGGGCAGTTAAAAATGTGTTACTACAAATAAAAAGGTGTTATTAGTGTTGGCTGGACAAAGGTTCTGGAGGATTCCCATTATTTGGTACCCTACTTACATTTTGGAAAAACAATATTGCACCCAGGGGAATCTTCCTGGACCCTTTCCATCAAGTTATTCAGAAGAAAATGTAATTTTTTTTCTATTCTAGTGACAATTACACTGTCACTGATGGTGTAGTTGCCCCAAATAATACAATTGGGGTTACAGGCAGAGCATGTATTTAATCCATGCGAGGTTGGATGTTTTATGAAGGGATAAAAACCTCCGGAAGTTACTTTGAGCAAAAGTCTGGAAACTACTTATAAAGATATTGAGACTACTTATAAAGAATATCTACATCTAATGTGAAATGAAATTGTAACTTAAATATACTGTAATCTATACATGCTGTGGCTTTTACAAGCTGATTTTTCAGAACTTAGACAACATTATAAAAATATAAATCTAGGCCGGGTGTGGTTGCAGTGAGTGGAGATTGTGCCACTGCACTCCAGCCTGGGCCACAGAGTGAGACTCCCTCAAGAAAAAAAATTATATATATCTATGTATGTATATATAAATCTACATACAGTTTTAAAGGACTATGATGATTCTTTTATCATGGTGGTAGATTACATTTTCTAAATTCACGAAGAGCTTTTCAAACGTTGAACTATATAATTATATAATAATAAATAATATATGTATTAGTAATAAGATGCTGTTTATCCAAACACTTATAATAAAGAAATTGGATTGCAAAGGAAAGATGTTTGAGATAAAATATAAGTAGAGACACTAGTGCCAAGAAAAAGACTTTAAACACAGTTTTTTGGTTTTTTTGTTTTTGGAGATGGAGTCTTACTCTGTTGCCCAGGCTGGAGTGTAGTGGTGCAATCTCTGCTCACTGCCACCTCTGCCTCCCAGGGTCAAGGGATCCTCCCACCTCAGTTTCCCCAGTAGCTGGGATTACAGGCACATGCCACCATGCCCAGCTAATTTTTGTATTTTCAGTAGAGACAGGTTTCTCCATGTTGGCCAGACTGGTCTTGAACTCCTGACCAGGTGATCTGCCTGCCTCAACCTCCCAAAGTGCTGGGATTACAGGCATGAGCCATCACACCTGGCCTGTTTTTTTCTTTCATGTTGCTGCCTAACAAAGGTCTATAAAATAGAGTTAACAGGGGCAGGATTATTTGGAACCAGGGCGACAATCTCTCTTAAAAGGTCAATGTGAAAGTCCTTGGCCTCTGTCTTTGTTCTCGACAAAGTCCCTCTCCAGTCATTTCAGTGGCCATGTAGGGCAAAGGAAACAGAATAGTCATCAGAACTATTAGAACCAATAGTTAGTAAATAAATTCAAGTAAAAAGTAAATTTATACAAATTCCAAGGAATAATTATTTGGTGAGCCAGGTAGACAGATGGGTCTTTTATTTATTTATTTATTTTTGAGACGGAGTCTCGCTCTGTTGCCTAGGCCGGAGTGCAGTGGCACAATCTCGGCTCACTACAACTTCCCCCTCCTGGGTTCAAGGGATTCTCCTGCCTCAGCCTCCTGAGTATTACAGGTGTGCCCCTCTGCCTCCCTGGGATTACAGGTGTGCACCACCAAACGTGGCTAATTTTCAATATTTTTGGTAGAGACAGTGTTTCACCATGTTGGCCAGGTTGTTCTTGAACTCCTGACCTCAAGTGATCTGCCTGCCTTGGACTCCCAAAGTGCTGGGATTACAGGCGTGAGCCACTGCGCCCGGCCTAAGATGAGTCCTTTAAAATAGAAAGAAATTCAGATTGACGTAAGTTTCCCAGCAGTGAAATTGAATGTCAGAACACAGAAGAGTAATACCTTCACTGTACTCAAGGAAAGAAACTGATGCAAAGAGTTTTTATTCAGACAAACTGTCCTTCAAACTTAAAGGTTACAGACAAACACCTTTTTAAAATATATATATATATTTATTTATTTATTTGAGACAGAGTCTTGCTCTGTCACCCAGGTTGGAGTGCAGTGGCATGATCTTGGCTCACTGCAACCTCTGTGTCCCAGGTTCAAGCAATTCTCTGCCTCAGCTTCCCGAGTAGTTGGGATTACAGGCGCCTGCCACCACACCTGGCTAATTTTTTGTAGTTTTAGTAGAGATGGGGTTTCACCATATTGGCCAGGCTGGTCTTGAACTCCTGACCTCGTGATCCACCTGCCTCGGCCTCCCAAAGTGCTGGGATTACAGGCATGAAGCACTGCGCCTGGCTGACAAATACTTTTAAGATAGCAAGAACCCACAGAATATTGACTATATAAACAATACTCTTGAGGAAACTACCAGCAAACTACAGCCAGCCAAGAGAAAATGAGCAAACTTTAGCTACAGGACTGAGAGTAAGAATCAAATGTTTTTAACTCCAGATTTAAAACAAAAATAAGGCTAGGAATAAGAAAGGTAAAGGTGAGAATGAGGATGACAGAATGTTACATACTATGACAATGTAGGAAAACTTGAACTGCCAAAAATAAATGGAAGAAAGGAGAGATAATTTGGAAGTAGCATAAGTCTTGAAAGCTTCATCTGTAATTGCTCAGAATTTAAAGGTATCTTTAAGGGTGGCAAGTCAAGCAAAAGGATAAATGTACAAAGGTAAGCCCTGAGTCAGGTAATGTTATTTACTAAAATTGAATGGAGAAAGAGAAGGAGGTTAGACAGGAGGAAGAGGATACAGCTCATGTTGTGCATGGCAGGGAAGCAATAAATATTGCTTAAGAGGAAAGGTAATATATAAAGGTGTCATTATAAAAATAACCATGAGAAAAATAAAACAGCATTTAAATAGCAGAAGAATGACAGAAACAACAGCAATGAAAAGCAAAATTAAACTTCTTAATTATTAACTACAACAGACATACAGAAAAATACATAAAATATGAATTACAGAATAATCAATAATTATAAAGCACATATGTATTAAGCACTACCCAAGTCAGGAAATACAACATTACTAGCATTCCTTCCTGATCATAATCTCTTCCCCTATATAGATAGCTACTATCCTGACTTTTATAGTAATTACATGCTTTTTTTGTTTATAGTTTTACAATCTATGTATGCATTTCTAGTTTTGCCTATTTTTGGACTTTATATAATATAATCATACTGTATTTATTCTTTTATATGTTATTTATTTTATTTTAAAATGCGTTTCAAGAGTCATTCACTATATTGCATCTATCTTTAGTTCCTTTTCTTGGAAGGATAGTATTCTGTTGTTTGAATATAACAACAATTTACAAGACTATACTTTCAGGGATATTTTATTTTATTTTATTTTGAGGCAGAATCTTGCTGTGTTGCCCAGGCTGGAGTGCACTAGCATGATCTCAGTACCTGAACCCTCTGCCTCCCAGGTTCAAGTGATTCTTGTGCCTTAGCCTCCTGAATAGCTAGGACTACAGGCACACATCACCATGCCTGGCTACTTTTTGTATTTTTAGTAGAGACAGGGTTTCGCCATGTTAGCCAGGCTGGTCTCAAACTCCTGACCTCAAGTGATCCACCTGCCTTGGCCTCCCAAAGTGCTGGGATTACAGGCGTGAGCCACCACGCCTGGGCTGTACTCTTTTAATGAAGTTTTCAGAAAAACAAAAGTTCTTATATTTAATGTAAACCAATTTATCATGTTTTTCTTTATAACTAATGCTTTTTGAAACTAGATTAAGAAATCTTTCTCCATCCTGAGGTCATAAAGGTATTGTTTTTTATTATCTCCTAAAAGTTTTATAGCTTTCTCTTTCATGGTAGATCCATATCCTCTGGAGTTATTCTTGTGAGTAGCACTAGTTACTTTAAAAGGTGAGAACAAGGATCTAGGTTTAAAACAAGGAAAATTGTTGAAAGTGTATAAACAAAGCCGTAGACTCATCAGGTCCCTTTTCCAGCTGGGCATAACCAGGCAACAACCTCTCCAGATAAATGATCCAGGAAGGGCTCCAGACTTAGGCACATCAGGTGCACCAGATGACGGGGTTTTGTACAGGGGCTAAAAAGAGGAGAATGCTTGAAAGTTTGGTTCTTTTCTCCATCTCTGGACCCTGAACTCATGCAGCCAGGTATATGCTGCCTGGGAGATTGGAAAGTTCTTTTCTGACTAAATTGAATCACTCTAGAAAAAAAGACCTCCAGACAAAAACATTTGTGGATACCCAGTGCATAGGTGTACCAGATCACCTTATATTGTAGCCCAGTGCCTAACAAATTACCCCAAATATAGTGGCTTAAAACAACAAACATTTATTATCTTACAGCTTGTCCAGGTCGAGAATCAAGGCATGGTTTAGCTGGGCACCTCTGGCTCAAGGTCTCTCATGAGATTACAATCAAGTTATCAGCCAGGGCTACAGTCTCATGCGAAGATTCAACTGGGGTAAAGATCCGCTTCCAACCTCAATTATGTGGTTATTGCTCACAGGATGAGTGGGTATCTCCACAGGGCCACCTCAGGACATGAATGCTGTCATCTCCCAGGGTAAGCAACACGAAAGAGAGCACCCACGATGGAAGACTAAGCTTATTTATAAACTAATCTTAAAATGGACATCCTGTCACTTCTGTCACATTTTATTTGATAGAAGCAAGTCCCTAACTCCAGCCCATACTAAAGGAGACATGACTACATAAAGGTATTGCGAATATTGGGAATCCCCAAGACCACCATGATTTCTGACCTCAACTGCAAGCCTGGGGTCCCTGAGACACTGTCATATTTGACAATCTGTTAGAAGGACTCAGATAACTCACTGAAGAGGCACATGGGACAGTGTCCAGGAGAGTTGTTGTTTTTTTTTTTTTTTTTTTTTTTTTTTTTAACTTCAGCTGTTGTTTATTGACATACAGGTAGGCTCTATAGCAACAGGCCCGGAGGCGCTGCAGTAGTTGGGGAAAATGGAAGGTGGAAGGTGGAGTGTTTGCTGCAGGACAGCTTAGTGGAGGGCAGGGACAGGTGCAAATTGGGGAGGCCCGGGGTTAGGGGAAGCAAGTAAGGGCCAGGGCCAGAGTCGGCTTAAATGGAACAACTGCCCCATACTCTAAGGCCCCTAACTCTCACTGGCTGTTTCCTGACCCCAGGCCAGCAGTGGGAGTCCTCTGGGCATCTGTTTTCTAAAGGAATTGAACAGAGTTCACACAGGAAAAGAAGCTGTGACCCCCTTGCCATCTGGCTCCCGGGGCTTCCAGTTGGGCATTCCTCCTTCTTCCCTTGATTGGGTGGGGCCATATGATGGGCAGCCAGGCTCTGGGCTGTCCCACCAGAGCAGGCTGTAAACACGGCCATGTTTCAGCAAGGCGTTTATCTTCTCCTCTGGTGTCCCAGCCCACCAGTGCCACATTACAGCCCAGGGTGAGCTCTACAAGCGTTGCTGGCCTAATGGATGGTTTGGAGAAAGGAGGTGGGATGGGCTGGAGGAGGGGCTCTGGGGTCTATCACCACACAGAAACAACACGCACGGTGTTGGTGAAGCCAGAGCCAGGGCGCCACCCAATCAGACCAATGGCCACATCTCACTCCCTCCTTTTTTTTTTTTTTTTTTTTTTTTAGACAGAGTCTCGCTCTGTTGCCCAGGCTGGAGTGCAGTGGCCGGATCTCAGCTCACTGCAAGCTCCGCCTCCCGGGTTCCCGCCATTCTCCTGCCTCAGCCTCCCGAGTAGCTGGGACTACAGGCGCCCGCCACCTCGCCCGGCTAGTTTTTTGTATTTTTTAGTAGAGACGGAGTTTCACCGTGTTAGCCAGGATGGTCTCAGTCTCCTGATCTCATGATCCGCACGCCTCGGCCTCCCAAAGTGCTGGAATTACAGGCGTGAGCCACCGCGCCTGGCCCACATCTCCCTTCTTAAAGAAGCTTCCGGCGTTGTCAACATTCATGGCCAAGTTCACCCAGCGGTCCACATCCTCAGCCCTGGCCTCCTGGACTGGGTCCTGGCACAGCACAGGGAAGATGCCATGGTGCAGGTGGGCCTGACCAGCTGTCTGGGGATTCTGTGTCACAGCAATGATGGGGGCACGTGGGCAGTATCTGGCCACCTGGTGAGCAGACCTGCCAGACTTGGTGAGGACGATTATGGCCCCATTGCAGCACTTGAAGGAGGTCTCGTTGGCACCCACGGTGGTGGCTTCGTGGGGTCGCTGGTAATGGTCGCCAGGCGGGGAGAGTTCCTCAAATAATTGCAAGTGGTAGATGGCGGCCTCTGCCTCATGGGCAATCAGGTGCTGCTTGTGCCCAGCCTCCAGATAGTCCCCTTTGGCTGTTTCTCCAGACAGCATGATGCAGTTGGCTGCATTCAGGACTGCATTGGCCACATCACTGTTAATGACAGACTTCCCAGCTCCGCTGCACCACCCAATCGTCATCTTCTGAGCAAGAAAGACCTTCTCTGCAGGAATCTCAATGCCTAGATCACCGCCAGCCACCATGATCCCATCACTGGCCTCTAGGATTTCATCAAACCTCAGAATGATTCTCAATTTTGCTGATTACCTTGATGTTCTTTCCCTTCTCTCCCAGGGCCTTCCTAACTTCATGGACATCAGATGCCTTGTGGATGAACGACATAAACACCATATCGACATCCTGCTCGACCCCAAACTTCGGGTCCTGGATGTCCTTTTCTGACACAGCAGGCAGGTCCACAGCAGCCCCAGGAAGGTTCACACCCTTCTTGCTGCCCAAGGAACCACCATTTTCCACCTCCGTCACCAGGAAGTCAGCACCTTTCTGCTTTACCTGGAGAGAAATAAGCCCATCATCCACGTAGATCTTGCTGCCCACTTCCGTCACCTTGCAGATGTTCTTGTAGTCCAGCCACAGGATGTTCTCATCACACTTTTTCATGTAGGCATTATCCAGCATGATTTTGAGAGTGGCTCCCATCTTCAGCCCCACCTCCGCGGTGCTGCTGTCCTTGATGAGCCCCGTTCGGATCTCAGGTCCTTTAGTATCCAGAGCCAAAGCAACGTGCCGGTAGAGGATGGGGTCAGAAGCAAAAATTTCCGTGGCTGTGTGCACGTTCTTGATGCTCTCCACGTGGTACTCATGAGTTCCATGAGAGAAGTTCAGACAAGCCACATTCATTCCAGACTTAATCATCTCCTTCAAGTTCTCCACCGATCGGGAAGCTGGGCTATTGGTAGAGATGATGCCAGTGTTCCAGGCCGTGATGGGTGGTGTGTGAATGTCCAGGCGGCACATGTGCTCCAGGAATGTGTCAGCTACATGGCATGTAGCTGCTGGGTCTGAGTGAAGGCAGTCCCGGCTTCCCTATGGGGCTTCGACATGGCTGCTGAGGTCCTCTGGTGCTGACCGACTTGGGCTACACTGCAAAGGCGAAGAGGTCAGGAGCCCCGGGATGTGCAGCTGCTGTGCCCCGGGAGAGTTTTAAATGCAGAGCATCTAGTTGTCCTCTCCCAGTGGAGTTATGCAGACAATTCTTACTTCTCACAGTAACAATGTGTGATAATACACATGCAATATTCCCAGCCAGGGAAGCACCTCCAAGCCTTGGTGTCCACCATTTTTATTAGTCATGTAGACATGGCTGACTGCCTGTGTGGCTGGCCTTCATGTCCAACCCCCTCCTGAGGTTGAGCTGACAATGCATAGTTCAGAACCCCTACCATATATCACATTGTTAGCACAGACCATCTGGCATGGCCCAAGGCCCCCAGGTAAACAAAGAACATTCCAACAGTTTAGAGATTACCTCCCAGAAAGTGAGAGTAAAGGCCAGATACTTCCTGGGGCAAGGTTAATACTTTTGTTGCACAAGCATGAATACCAGGAGGTGAGGATCACTGGGTGCTACCTTTCGGGTTTCCTACCACACTCACCATTTAGAAAACTTCCCAACCTGAGCTTTTGATTAGCTTTTAAGTGCCTCATTCTTATTTTTAAATTAATTTATTTTATTA
>NW_012106919.1:3877860-3887189 GCF_000951045.1 Mandrillus leucophaeus | reverse complement strand
AAAAACCAACCAACAAACAAAATAAGACAACCCCTACAATATTGCTGGAGAGATCAAATATAGGATCCGTAAGACAAAGAACAGGCTAATGCAGAAAAGATAACAAAAGGCCGGGTGCTGTGGCTCACCTGTAATCCCAGAACTTTGGGAAGCAGAAGCGGGTGGATCACGAGGTCAGGAGATCGAGACCATCCTGGCTAACACGGGGAAACCCCGTCTCTATTAAAAATACAAAAAATTAGCCGGGCGTGGTGGCGGGCGCCTGTAGTCCCAGCTACTTGGGAGGCTGAGGCAGGAGAGTGGCGTGAACCTGGGAGGCGGAGCTTGCAGTGAGCTGAGATCGCACCACTGTACTCCAGCCTGGGCGACAGAGCCAGACTCTGTCTCAAAAAAAAAAAAAAAAAGATAACAAGAAAGGGCCCTTAGAGGTTAAAACATGATAAACTAACTAAAAATTAATAGCTTGACTACATTTTGGGAAACTGGGAAGGGGAAATGTTTGTGTATTGGTGTGTGTTGCAAGGGCTACGATCTAAGTTAGCTAAGCCCTCATCATCCAAAGTAGTAAATCAAGGGTGGATTCAGGGCTTGTAGGGCCAGACGCATACATGATTTGGAGGATGCTCTTTAAGATAATTTTTTTTTTTTTTGAGGCGGAGTCTCGCTCTGTCGCCCAGGCTGGAGTGCAATGGCCTGATCTCAGCTCACTGCAACCTCCGCCTCCTGGGTTCAAGCGATTCTCCTGCCTCAGCTTCCCAAGTAGCTGGGACTACAGGCACGTGCCACCACGCTGGGCTAATTTTTTGTATTTTTAGTAGAGATTGGGTTTCACCATGTTAGGCAGGATAGTCTTGATCTCCTGACCTCATGATCCTCCTGCCTTGGCCTCCCAGAGTGCTGGGATTACAGGTATGAGCCACTGTGCCCGGCCAAATTTTTTAAAAATGTATTTTTTAAGACAGTCTCACTCTTTCACCTAGGTTGGAGTGCAATGGCATGATCCTCCTGCCTCAGCCTGCTGAGCTGGGACCACAGACACACACCACCATGTTTGGCTATTTTTTTTTTTATTTTTTATTTTTGGTAGAGACAGGGTTCTCAATATGTTCCCCAAGTTGGTCTTGAATTCCTGGGCTAAAGGAATCCTCCTGCCTCGGCCTCTCAAAGTGCTGGGATTGCAAGCGTGAGCCACAGCACCAAGCTGAATGCTATGTAAGAAAATAAAATTCCAAATTCAATGGTTAAGAATAGGGCCTTGGAGAAGGCCCATGAAAATGAGGGACTCTGAAACTTAAGCTTTATTAGCTTCACAATAAATCTCCCTCTCTAGCCAACAGAAAACATCTAAAATTGAAAAATCAAGAAATAAGAGTTTTAAAACTTTGTTTAGAAATGCAAAGCAAGTTCCAAAAGAAAAATCTGAGTAAGTTGAATGTTAGGGGTTATGGGAATTGTGGTAGAATATGATAGGCCAAAGAATTGCTCTTTCTTTAGGCTAGAGTGCAGTGGCGCAATCTTGGCTCACTGCAAGCTCTGCCTCCCAGGTTCATGCCATTCTCCTGCCTCAGCCTCCTGATTAGCTGTGACTACAGGCACCCACCACCACACCTGGCTAATATTTTGTTTTTTTAGTGGGGCTGGGTTTCACTATGTTAGCCAGGATGGCCTTGATCTCCTGACCTCGTGATCTGCCCGCCTCGGCCTTCCAAAGTGCTAGATTACAGGCGTGAGCCACCACATCCGGCCAGAATTGCTCTTTCTTATAATAAGCCCTGAACACTATTTGACTTCTTGTCCTACGCAAGGACACTCCTGTTTAATTCATTTATTCTTTTATTCTCTTTTAACCCATGCCCCACTCCTTTGTTGTAGCACTGTTTTAATGTGTTTAATGGTATTTAAAAACAAATTAAAAAAAAAAATTTCTGTAGAGACCAGATCTTGCTATGTTGCTCAGGCTAGTTTTGAACTCCTGGCCTCAAGCAATTCTCCTGTCTCCCAAAGTGTTGTGATTACAGGCCTGAGCCACTAAGCCCAGTCTTAATGGCATTTTTTGATGAGTATGTTGAAAGAAATTGGCTGCTGACTCCTTCCCCTAAGATCAAACTTAAAGAAACTATAGGAATCCAGGAAATAACAAGCAAACCGTAAGAAGCTCTGGGTAGATAAAGGACTGTTTTGAACTGGTGTGTACGTGCATATTGGGGGAATTGAGGTGGTGGTGGTTGCAGCGCAGGACAGAGAGCATTGTCTAGGCTATGAGAGGGCAACTTGGACAAAAAGCTTTCTTTCCTCTCACCTGTGCAGCTCCCTGGCTTTGGGACGATCATCATCAGTTCATTTTTTTGTTTTTTGAGACAGAGTCTTGCTCTGTCACCCAGGCTGGAGTGCCGTGATGTGATCTTGGCTCACTGCAACCTCTGCCTTCTGGGGTTCAAGCGATTTTCATGTCTCAGCCTCCCGAGTAGCTGGGGTTACAGGCATGTGCCACCATGCCCGGCTACTTTTTGTATCTTTAGTAGAGATGGGGTTTCACTATGTTGGCCAGGCTCTTCTCGAACTCCTCATCACCAGCGTTTACAACAGAATCTCTACTGTCCAGACGGGGTACCTTTAACTTACAATGTTTCAGCATTTATGAGGATAACATGATCAGGTAATCATGTGATAAATAAATACATATGTTTTCATACATCACTTGGACTGTGAAGATGTCAATAAATATAGTTTTAGGAAAAAGAATGCAAGGCCATGTCATGAGGACTTAAGGAACTGATGCTTAAGAAGACATATTGCTTTCTAACAAGTTAAAAGAGGATGACTAGATTACTTCTGAATAGCAGAGAAAGTGAAGTTGAAGTTGCACAAAATGAATCTGCCCTGAAGTGGGTCTAAGAAGGAACCATGAAACTGGTGACCATGAAACGAGAGGATTGATTGTCTTACGAAGAAGAAACTATTATTTATGTAAGAATTCTCCACAAAGAATTCTTAGAATTAATTACAAATAGCAGGGGCACAGTGGCTCATGCCTGTAATCCCAGCACTTTGCGAGGCTGAGATAGGTGGATCGCCTAAGGTCAGGAGTTCGAGAGCAGTCTGGCCATCATGTTGAAACCCTGTCTCTACTAAAAATACAAGAACTAGCCAGGTATGGTGGTGGGTGCCTACAGGTGGGTGCCTCCCAGCTACTTGGAAGGCTGAGCCAGGGAGAATTGCTTGAACCCAGAAGGTGGAGGTTGCAGTGAGCCGAGATTGTGCCACTGCACTCCAGCCTGGGCCACAGAGCAAGACTCCATCCCCTCCCCCGCAAAAAAAGAATTAATTATAAATATTCTAAGTAAATAAGGATATGTATGAAATTAAAACACAAAGTATATTCATAATATTGAAATATTAGAAATAACCTTATGTCTTTTAGAGGGAATGTTTAAGGCTTAGAACAAGCTTTGAGGAGAGTAATATTAGCAACATGGTCTATTAGAAGTCCCTAGCACTCATCTTCCTCACAAAGACAGTCAGAACAACTAATAAGCAACTATATTTTAACAAAAATAACAGGGAGAGTTCTAGAGTGTATCAGAGGACTAATAGAAACCCTGGTGAGCACAGAAACTCAGGATGGCCACTTAGAGAACAGAGAATGAGAAGAAATGCCAGGCCTCCACCACTGCATCCCCCAACTGGGATCAACTAGGAAGGAGGACTTCCCCTTATGGTGAGGTGGTAAGTAAGGGATTCCATCAACACGTTGGACAGGTACAGACCTCACCACTGGGGCCCACTGCAGTCCTCATAGGCACTAAACCCTGCTGAGGGAGCTGCCTGGAATCCACATAGCTGTGCTCCCCCCAGAGATCCAATACTGTGCCCCACTCACTGTGGCCCACATAAGGCACAGTTTCAGCCAAGGTGCTACATGACAATGGAATTAGAACTACTGCTGTAGTGTGTCTTGCTTCAGAGGTAAGCAGCCACTTCTCCCCATCATCTCTGAGGCTAAGCCACCACAAAACCACCCCAGCCTAGAGATCTGACAAGGTGGTGACTAGATCTCTCCACTGAACAGGTATATCTCCTTGTAATCATTAAGTAATCTGTGGGGTAATACTTTGAGACCATGTGAATATCTTGTTCCCCATTAACCTTTCACTCAATGATTTTAGCATAAATTAATGGCCCTTGCCAAAATCAACTTTTACATTGGGGTTGTAAAATGGCAATCTTCCTAATTCTCTCATTTCTTTTTACATATTAGTTGGTATTTTGCTATAAGAGGAGTTTAGCCTTTCTTCTTTTCCCTATGCTCTTTAACTTTTTCAGTTTTGATATCCACCCCCAAAGCAAACTCTTGACACAAGAAACCTGGGTGTGGGTAGGTTATATGGGAGATGACACCAGAAAACACAGAGTTAGCAGGGTGAGTGACACAGGGCAGGGAGAAAAGCCAATTAAGGATATATTGAACATGTTGCTGTTGGCAACTGGGGCTCAGTCTCAATGAAACCGCGCTGAGAAACCATGTGAAATTGTTCCGAATCTTCCCGATTCCATCACTCCTTAGTGGCTACTCCCAGGGAAACCTATCTTCCAGCTTTCAAATGATGTCACCCAGCAGCCATGGGCTGTAGGCAGTTCTTGAGAAAGACCCCAGACAGAGGAGAGAAACACAGGCGCTTGAGGTCAGGGTTTCGGAAACTGTTGACAACTGCAAGAGAATTCAGGTAGGCTGAGGGGACGTGGAGTAGGGCCTCACAACATCTGCTTCTCTCTCCTTTTAATATTACTATGAACTCATGGAATTAAAAGTTTTAAAAAGCAAGTGTGTCATAATCCTTTACCATCATTATACATTTTGATCCTCATATTGACCTTTGACCCTGGCGCCTTTGTCCTTTCTCTACGTTCCCAAGAGTCTTTAACACTTCCTTGTTTTCTGGCACAACCAAACGTTCCAGGCTCACCTTGTACTTTTTCTATCCCTGACCTAGACTCACCTATTTCTCTGAAGAGTTCTGATTCTACAGCTCTGTTTTCCATGGTGATGAGATGTCACCTCCCCCTATTGTACCATCCCTTCTCACGGGCTGAGGGACCGGGTAACTGAGGTGGCTTAATATTGCTGTGTTTCAGTAGCTGAATGTTTTTATTATTTATCTGTGTCCTTTTTGGTGTGATTTTTTTGGGGAATGGGGGTTGGTATTTGGTACCATGTAGTGTTCTCTCTTATCCCAAAAGGATGTGTATGTAACTTTTTTTCTTTTTAGATGGAGTCTTACTCTGTTGCCCAGGCTGCAATACAGTGGTACGATCTCGGCTCACTGCAACCTCTGCCTCCCAGGTTCAAGTGATTCTCCTGCCTCAGCCTCCTGAGTGGCTGGGATTACAGTTCCCTGCCACCATGCCCGGCTGATTTTTGTATTTTTAGTAGAGATGACGCTTCCACATGTTGGCCAGGCTGGTCTCGAACTCCTGACCTCAGGTGATCCACCAGCCTCAGCCTCCCAAAGTGCTGGGATTACAGGCGTGAGCCACTGTGCCTGTCCAAGGATGTATATGTAACTTAAGAAAAGAGAAATGTAAAGTGTTGTAAATAAGATGGCTCATGAAGGTACAGTGAGTCTGACCCCATCCTATATGCAGGACTAGGCCATCCCTCTCTGCATGGTGAAGAGACATATATCTATTTATTTATTTATTTAGAGACGCAGTTTCACTCTGTCGCCCAGGCTGGCGTGTGCAGTGGTGCAATCCTAGCTTACTGCAACCTCTGTCTCCTGGGTTCAAGTGATTCTCCTGCCTCAGTTTCCCGAGTAGCTGGGATTACAGGCATGCGCCAGCATGCCCAGCTAAATTTTTTTTGTATTTTTAGTAGAGACAGGGTTTTACCATGTTGACCAGGCTGGTCTCGATCTTCTGACCTCGTGATCCTCCCACCTCGGCCTCCCAAAGTGCTGGGATTACAGGCATGAGCCACCGCGCCTGGCCAGAGACATGTTTATACTGTAATGCCATGTAGGGCTAAGGCCTTCCCTAGCCCCAGCGGGGAACTGTTACCCAGACTGAATTGTTTTTATTACTAAATCTTGTGACTTGACACATCTACTGATTAAAATGGATATCTTAATCTAGACTATTATTTTTGTCATATGGAATTAAATAAAATGCAGGATGTACTATTTTTTTAAAGACAGTTCTGGTTCTTTAGAGTGAAGAATGGTATTTATTGTGGAAATTATTCTGGATTGTTCTTGCTTATAGGCCTTTTTAGTGGGCAAAACTGGTTAACACACTTAAAAAACAGAACGAAGCAAAAAGCATGAATTAACACTGACTCCTCCAATTCAAATCCAACATCACAAGGCCTTTCCTGACTTCCCCCATTTGGTATTTGTATTTTCCATCTCCCACAGAATCCTGGCTCTCAGTATCAATCATTTGTTCTTTGATGTATCACACACACAAAAGAATTTCAGAGTTGCAACACCGAAATCATTACCAGCAACCAATCTAAGTAACATTTTAAGATTTCACTGTAGTTCTTTTTGTCTTCAAATAGTATTTCCCTAAATGTGTACAGTGAAAACCTGTGCTCAAAGCTATTAATTCTTTTTCTCTCTGAGGTTATATTATCTAATATACAGCTAAGTTTATTTATTTTTTTTTTTGAGACGGAGTCTCACTCTGTTGCTCAGGCTAGAGTTCAATGGCACGATCTTGACTCACTGCAACCTCTGCCTCCCGGGTTCAAGCAATTCGCCTACCTCAGCCTCTTGAGTAGCTGGGACTACAGGTACATCATGCCTGGCTAATTTTTGTATTTTTGTAGAGAAGGGGGTTTCACCATGTTGGCCAGACTGGTCTTGAACTCCTGACCTCAGGTGATCTGCCCCGCTTGGCCTCCCAAACTGTTGGTATTTGCAGGTGTGAGCCACCGCACTCGGCCATTTTTTTTTAAATTCAAATTTAGGATATGCTTTTTTAAAATTCACACAATGAAGTATTACGTGGCCATAAAAAACAAGGAAGATTTCTAAGTACTGATGAGGAGTGAAAAATCCAGGTTGCAAAATGGTATACATGGTATGCTTCCTTTTGTGTAAGAAAGGAGAAATATAAAAAAGGAAAACTCCTTTTTTATTCCCCCCAAAAAACCTCAACACATGCACACAGCAAGGATGAACCAGAAACTAATGAAAAACGTTATTATAGGGATTGGTGGGAATAAAGTTTAGGAGATAAAGATATGAGCAAAACATCTCTAAATATACCTTTGTATATTGTTTTGATTTCTGGACCATGTAAATGTTTTGGTTTTTTGTTCTTTTAGTTGTTGATTTTTTTTTTTTTTTGATACGGTCTTGCTCTGTTGCCCAGGCTGGAGTGCAATGGCACAGTCTTGGCTCAATGCAACCTCCACCTCTGAGGTTCAAGAGACTTTCCTGCCTCAGCCTCCCTAGTAGCTGGGATTACAGGCACACGCCACCAAGCCTGGCTAATTTTTGTATTTTTAGTAGAGACAGGGTTTCCCCATGTTGGCCGGGCTGGTTTCGAACTCCTGACCTCAGTTGATCTGCCAGCCTCAGCCTCCCAAAGTGCTGGAATTACAGGCGTAAGCCACAGCGCCTGGCCATAAATGTTTTGTATATTAAAAAAACAATTATAGACTGGGCATGGTGGCTCATGCCTGTAATCTCAGCACTTTGGAAGGCCAAGGCAGGAGGACTGCTTGAGCCCAGGAGTTTGAGATCACCCTGGGTAATGTAGAAAGACCCTATCCTTACAAAACATTAAAAAATTAGCCAGGTTTTGTGGCTTATGCCTGTAGTCCTAGCTACTTGGGAAGCTGAGATGAGGAGACTGCTTGAGCCTAGGAGGTCGAGGCTGCAGTAAGTGATGACTGCACCACTGTACTCCAGCCTGGGTGACTGAGTGAGACTGTCTCAAAAAAAAAAATAATAATATTTACAAATAAAAAAATGACATTGAGTTGTATCTACTGACTTGGGAAGATATTTCTATTAAATGAAAACAGAACAAACATTATGATCCAATTTAAAATACATACATTTAAGGTATATTACATATATATATTTGGAAAGTACATACCAAAATGTTAATAGTGGTCATCTTTGGCTGACAGAATCAACTTATTTTACTTTTTATTCTTTTTATTTTTCTGTATGTAATCAGTTCTATGAAAAACATATTTTTTATATGTAACCAGTTTCTCTATAACAAGCATATTACACTTATTTATTTTTTTTTCCGAGACAGAGTCTTGCTCTGTTGCCCAAGCTGGAGTGCAGAGGTGCAATCTTGGCTCACTGCAACCTTTGCCTCCCAGGTGCAAGCAATTCTTCCTACCTCAGACTCCTGAGCAGCTGGGATTACAGGTGTGCACCACCACGCCCAGGTAATTTGGTCAATTTGGTATTTTTTAATAGAGACAAGGTTTCACCATGTTGGCCAGGCTGTTCTCGAACTCCAGACCTCAGGTGATCTGCCTGTCTTGGCCTCCCAAAATGCTGGGATTACAGGTGTGAGCCACCATACCTGGCCTACATATTACACTTATAATCACAATTTTTTATGACATGTGTGACGCAGAATAATGATTCTCCCAAAAATGTCCGTGAATAAATTCTTGAAACCTGTTCTATTACCTGGCAATGAGGAATTAAGGTTGCAGATGGAATTAAGGAACTGATCACTTGGACTTAAAATAGGGAAATTCTCTTGGATTATCTGATGGACCCAAGGTATTCACAATAATCCTTTAAGTATGGAAGAAGGAGGCAAAAGATCAGAGTCAGAGGGAGATTGGAAGATGCTCTATTGCTGCCTTTGAAAATGGAAGAAGGGGCTAGCATCCAAGGAATGCAGGTGACTTCTAGAAGCTGGAAAAGCTAAGAAAATGGATCCTTCCCTAGAGCCCACAAAAAGAATACAGCTCTGCTGACATCTTAATTTTAGCCAAGTGAGACCCATTTCAGACTTTTGACTACCAGGACTATAAGATAACACATTTTTCTTGTTTTGAGACCCTGTTTGTGGTCATTTGTTACAACAGTAATAGGAAACTGATATAGACATATACTGGAAGCAGTAAATAGATGTATAATACCATGTGATTTGAGATACACAGTAAGATTTTAGAAGATTTTTAAGAAAAATCAAGCCAGGTGTGGTGGCTCATGCCGGCAATCCCAGCACTTTGCGAGGCCAAGGCAGGAGAATCACTTGAGCTCAGGAGTTTGCGACCAGCCTGGTCAACATGGCGAAACCCCATCTTTACTAAAAATACAAAAATTAGTCAGGCGTGGTGT
>NW_012106919.1:3870472-3876490 GCF_000951045.1 Mandrillus leucophaeus | reverse complement strand
TATTCCAAGCCATCAGGAGGAAAAGGAAGAGGCAACAGCAGCTGACTTCCAATTAAGTCTCATTAAGACAGAATTCAGTCACATGGTCACACTTAGCTACAGGAGAGTCTGGGAACATACTTCTCTATGTTAGAGTAAAGCAAGCAAAAAACAGTTTGGAATGAAGGCTGAGTGAGCCAGTCTACTGTATCTGCCATTACTTATGCAAACAGGCAAGAATTTAAAGAGCTAGTAACAACATTTTTCCAAGTTGTTAAAGTAGTTGTAATAAAATCAGCCTATTTAGGAAGCAGAAGTCAGATAAGAAGAAAATTTGATATACTATATTTACTGGACAATGGATATCTATTAAAATTATTGTGTGATGTGTCTCTAATCTTATACAAATTGATCAACATCTATCTCTCTAGCTGGATACTTATCTATCTGATTGATGCTTCAATTTATAACTACTAATATTGATGTCAATTAGACCTGTTTTTCTCCCTCGAGCGTGTTAAAAACATGGTATACATAAATGACTGCATGCCCTGGTTTTCCTAGGACAATCTCTGTGTAATTATTAATAGCATCCCCTTTCATTCTCAACTGTTTTGGTTTAGATAATACATTATATGGTTTTCCTTCATATAAAGAACAAGGGCAGATGAACTGGTCTAGGTAGAGCTGTTACTTACGATCTGAAAAGCTGGGTGTAGTGGCTCACACCTATAATCCCGGCACTTTGGGAGGCCAAGGGGGAGAATCACTCGTAGGCCAGGAGTTCAAGAACAGCCTGGTCAACATAGTGACACCCTCATCTCTAAAAAAAATTTTGTTTTGTTTTAAATTATGACTTGAAGTGGTTCAATAGTCTATTCTCCCAAAATGAATAAATCATATTTGCATTTCACCTGGAACCCACAGGATGCCTCTTGTGCATTACAGAGGATCAGGAGGAATTCTTCTGCTTGGGCAATCCTTATAGTCATAAAAAAAAAAAAAGTCAAAATTTCTGTAGACTGAGAAATCTCAATTCCTCTCTTTGCTTTCCTTCTTCCCATTCAACTTTGATAGTACTTTCTTTTGTATTTGTTAAGAATAGTTAACCGAGGCCGGGCACGGTGGCTTATGCCTGTAATCCCAGCACTTTGGGAGGCCAAGGCAGGCGGATCACTTGAGGTCAGGAGTTTGAGACCAGCCTGACCAACATGGCGAAATCCTGACTCTACTGAAAATACAAAAATTAGCTGGGCATGGTAGCACACGCCTGTAATCCCAGCTACTAGAGATGCTGAGGCAGGAGAATTGCTTGAACCTAGGGGGCAAAGTTGCAGTCAGCCGAGATTGCACCACTGCACTCCAGCCTGGGCAACAGAGTGAGACTTCATCTCAAAAAAAAAAAAAAAAAAAAAGAATAGCTAACCAAATTTCCTGCAACTGAGGCATAGTTGGGGGTGGGAGAGGGTGTTGGGGGCAGTGAATGACCTTCTAACAATATAGGCATTAAACAGGCAATCTTAGAACTCCCATAAATGTGGAAGGCGTCATTAATCCACTGTATACATGAATCATATACATTACTTAACAATACTATAACAATAGTTTTCATCTTTGGGAATTTGCCCAATTATTTCCTTATTTTTGTATTTTTTGGTAGAGACAGGGTTTCACCATGTTTGCCAGACTGGTCTCGAACTTCTGACCTCAAGTAATCTGCCCTCCTCTGCCTCCCAAAATGCTGGGATTACAGGCATGAGCTACTGCGCCCAGCCCATTTATTTTCTTAAATTAAACAAAGACACAATTAATTTTGTATGCATAATGCCAATTTGTTGTCCCTCTTATAGAATATGAAGCTACATGTTTTCTCACATCTTCTACAACAATAAATAATGTTATCTTCTTTGATCATCTGATCTGTGACACATGACAGCTCATTTTATTTGTATAGTATTTTTTATTACTAGTGCATTTTAAACATTCTAAATATATTTAATGGTCATTTATTTTTATTCTTCTGTATTTGTTAGTCATACTCTTTGTCCATTTTATATTGAATGCAATTTTTCTTCTTGACTTTTTAGAGTTCTTTCTATACTAGTGTAACCAGTATGATCCACAAACTCAAGGAACAAATGTGATCAGTTACAGCTGTTAACTTTCTCTATTATAGTTTAAGCCTTCCACATACCCTAATCAGAAGTCATTTTTCCCACTTGTGGTTTACCCTCCTCTCCTCTGAATGTCCAAGAATCCTAGTTGTAGGGGGTGGGGCTGGGACTTACTCAGCCCAAAGAGCAACAGAGTCCTCTTCTAAATGCAGAGATAACTAAAACTGGTGTCTCTTCAGTCCTCCTTTGCCACTGGGACTTAAAGATAAGATAAAGTCTCCTTAACTTCAGATCTGGGTGAGCAGAAACTAGGGTCTTGGTCCCCTTTATCCTATAAGATTGAGCCTCCTAAGCCAACTGATCCACCTCCTCTCTAGTGACTAACTAGACCAAAGGATGAGGCAGTTTTTGCTAATCAAGAGAGAAACACTCGGCTGGCTACGGTGGTTCATGCCTATAATCCCAGCACTTTGGGAGGTCGGTCGAGGTGGGAGGATTGCTTAAGGGCAGGAGTTCGAGACCAGGCTGGACAACAAAGCAAGATTGCCCCCAGCCACCATCTCTTGAAAAAAAAAGAAAAAAAAAATTAGCCAAGTATGGCGGCGCATGCCTGTAGTCCCAGCTACTACCGGGGAGGATAAGGCGGGAGAATCACTTGAGTCCAGGAATTTGAGGCTGCAGTGAGCTATGATCATGCCACTGCATTCCAGCCTGGGCTACAGAGCGACACCCCAACCCTAAAAAAGAGAGAGAGAAACACACACACTCTACAAAAGGTTTTATTATTATAGAAACTTCTTGCTAGGTGTGGTGAAGTGGATAGTCATGGAGAAGTATGATTGGACTGAAAAAGTATGACCTAATGATAATAAACTGGAGAGAAGTTACTGAGGCCTGTTTTGCTCAGATTCTTTTCTGTGTCCCTGTGTTTTCAGAGATAAGGATATTCCTTTTTTCCAGGAATAGGGAGAGCACCACTCAAATGAGATTCTTATGAGCTGCTTCAGGGGAGAAGGAAGAAGCAAGAGTGACCTACCTGCTTTTGCTGTTTTCTCAAATGCTAAGGTGCTATATTTTGGGGGTATCATGGCCGGAATCCCATTACTTTCAAATTATTCATTTATTTTTATCGGTTTGGACTCATTGTTTCCTATTTTATTCACTGGGTTATAATCCATTAGAATCACCATTTATTTTGATACTCAAATTATTCCAGGTTTGGCTGATGGGAGTCCATTCAAGCTGACTTCTCTGACCTCTTAACTTGTTATCATTCTATAAGGACTACCTTACTTTCTGCAACAACAAGATATCCCAGGCTCATCTTGCATTTTCCTTACTCCAGACTTGGAATCAGTTATTTCAGCAAAGAGTTCTTTTTAAAGGAGGATAATATTTAAAAGCCAAGATCTGGGTACTAGGTGTATTTGTTGCTATTGGGATATTGTTGCCTCTAAGCCTCTCAGTGGACAAGCCTAAGGAATATATGTATTTACGTACATACAAACATACACATACATACATTTACATCTATATTATTTCTATAACTATGTATGTGTATATTGATAGGCATAAGGACACAATTCCAATCCAGCACTACAAGGTTCATTCTTTTTTTTTTTTTTCTGAGGTGGAGTCTCACTCTGTTGCCCAGACTGGAGTGCGGTGGCACAGCCTCGGCTAACTGCAACCTCCGCCTCCCGGGTTCAAGCAATTCTCCTGTCTCAGACTCCTGAGTAGCTGGGATTACAGGCACCCATCACCATGTCTGGCTACTTTTTGTATTTTTAGTAGAGACAGGGTTTTGCCATGTTGGCCAGGCTAGTCTAGCACTCCTGACCTCAGTTGATCTGCTCGCTTTGGCCTCCCAAAGTGCTGAGATTACCGGCATGAGCCACTGCTCCTGATCTTGAGGTTCACTCTAATTTTCTCTTTCTACATTTGTACTTAAGAAGAATTTTTTCCTTTCCTTTTCTTTCTTTTTTTTTTTTTTTGAGACAGAGTCTTGCTCTCATTGCCCAGGCTGGAGCACAACGGCTTGATCTCAGCTCACTGCAACCTCTGCCTCCCAGGTTCAAGCGATTCTCCTGCCTCAGCCTCCCAAGTAGCTAGGATTACAGGCACCCACCACCATGCCTGGCTAATTTTTTGTATTTTTAGTAGAGATGGGTTTTCACCATGTTGGCCAGGCTGGTCTTGAACTCCTGACCTCAGGTGATCCACCCACCTCAGCCTCCCAAAGTGCTGGGATTCCAGGTGTGAGCCACCACGCCCGGCCAGGAGAATACATTTTTTAAATCGTTTGCTTATTTGGTCAATCTGCCTGTATGTAAACAATCCCTCCTTGTTGCTACCACATCTGTCCCTTTGTGGATGTCCTTCTCATTGTACTGGGATTTTGATGTGTAATGAAGGGTCACATCCCTGCACTAATGCCCTAGTTGACCTTCTTGGGCTATCTGGGCTGGTTCCTTACCCATGAAAAGCTGTTCCACTGGGCATCTTCCTTACCCTGTTCTGGCTCCAACACCCTGCACTGGCCTCCCTCCCACAAAGATGCCCTCTTGGGTGCTGATACTCAGGGCCAGGCTATCCCCCTGTCTGGGCCACATTCCTCACCCTGTGCTTTGATGTCCCATGCTGGAGTGCTTCTGCCCCCACCTCATGTTGACCCCATGCCTTTACTCTGCTCTGGCTTTGACTGCCTCTGCCAGGTTATAGCCCCTGCACGGATGCCCTCCTCACCCTGCTTATGCTCCAAAACCCTGTGATGGACTCCCCCATGCCCTTCTCCTCACCCCACGTACACTTAGGCACTCTGTCCTAGGCTGACCCCTCTCTCCCCAGGGATGCCCTGCTCAGTCTCTGACTCTCCACTCTGGATCACAGTGACCCTCTACCCCAGGCCCTGATACCTACATTTTTGATCCTACGTTATTGCTTCAGGACTGAATTGTTGGGGAAGGGAAAGAAGAAGAACTCAGTGCTATTTTAAATATTTATCAGTCGTAGCAGATAATGTTGATTGCCTTCTCAATAATTGTTCCTCCCACGAATTTTGTTTCTTGCAGCTAAGATAATTCTCACTGCCAAGCTAACCCTATTGGTGTCCCCTCTCCTAGCATACAGCCTTGCATCTATCACAGAGGCTGTACAGCCTCTTCCTACTCTTCTCCTCCTCATCTGCCAAGCCACAGAATTCTCTGCATCACTACAGTGCTCTTCTGTCTTCTTTCCCTTCATTGGGAGGCAGTGATATTCTTCCTCTTGTCCAAAGCTAATCTACTCATCTGAGTTCTACACCCTATTTTCTCCCAGATTCCTAGGGAGTCTGCTTTCCTTTCTTTATTTTCAAACTCTGTATCATTATTGGTTCTTTTTCTTAAGCAGAAACATGGTCAAATCTCTCTTGTCTTTTAAACAAAATAAACTTTCTTCAGAGGACTTGCACAATGAGTATCAGAAAACATTTAATATGTGCAAACTCTTTTATCCACTTTAAAGAGTCTTAATTGTGGCTTGGCACAGTGACTCATGCCTGTAATCCCAGCACTTTGTGAGGCTGAGGTAGGCAGATCGCTTGAGCCCAGGAACTCGAGACCAGCCTGGGCAATATAGGAAGACCTCGTCTCTACAAAAAATACAAAAAACTAGTTGGACATAGCAGAGTGTACCTGTAGTCCCAGCTACTCGGGAGGCTGAGGTGGGAGGATCACCTGAGCCTGGGGAGGTCAAGGCTGTAGTGAGCTGTGATCTCACCACTGCACTCCAGCCTGGGCAATAGAGTAAGACCCCATCTAAAAAAAAAGAATCATTTATTAATTTTTTTTTTTTTTTTGGAGACGGAGTCTTGCTCTGTCGCCCAGGCTGGAGTGCAGTGGCTGGATCTCAGCTCACTGCAAGCTCCGCCTCCCGGGTTTATGCC
>NW_012106919.1:3862110-3870369 GCF_000951045.1 Mandrillus leucophaeus | reverse complement strand
GGGGTTTCACCGTGTTAGCCAGGATGGTCTCGATCTCCTGACCTCATGATCCGCCCGTCTCGGCCTCCCAAAGTGCTGGGATTACAGGCTTGAGCCACCGTATTAATTTTTTGAATATTTAATAAGCACCTACGTGCCCAGCACTGTGAATTTTATTTGCAGTAAAAATAGATATCATCTCTGCTTTCATGGAGTTTAATGAGAGAGACAACTATAAATCAGAAAATAACACTTATGAATGCATTATTACAAATCTAGACATTAACAATAAAAGGAAACATGTGCTTCTATGTGTAAGGCCTTGTTCTCAATACTTCCCATGTATTAATTTAATCATTAAACAACTTATTATATATAACATGAATATAGTTGATAACTATTATACACACTTATAGATGATGAAACTGAGGTAGAAAGAGGTTAAGTTTTCCAAGGTCTTGAAGCCAGTGGGTAACAGAGCTGGAATTTAAACTCAGATAGTCTGGCCCCTGTTCTTAACCACTAAACTATACTGCTTCTCACAAATAGCTCTGAAGGAGACAAACGGGGATCTATGAAAACATCTAACAAAGAAAACTGATTTAGACAGGAGCTTTTTTGAAGAAGTACTACTTGAACTGAGACTCAAAGTTTGAGTAGGCATTAATTCTGTAAAGTGGGTGGTGGGGAGGGGGAAGGGGTGGAGAAATGATCATTCCAGCTAGAGGACAGTATGTGCAAAAGGCCTGAGGGAAGAGGAAGCACAGCACAGTGAAGAAACTGAAGGCCAGTGTATCTAGAATGTAGAAAGCAAATGGACAGTAGGGCATGGTGTGGTTGAAGAGGCAGTCCGGGTAAGATGATAAAGTCATAAACCCTTAAGGATTTTGTTCTTCATCCTAAGAGCAATGGGAAGACATGGGGATGGCGGTTAGGGGAGGAGGGATCAGTTCCTTTTTGAAAAGATTATTCTCATTGCAGTTTCACAATGGATTGCAGGGGAGTCACAGTGCACTCAGAGATAAGAGGGTGATATTTTGAGGGTGTTAAGTTGACATGTGGTGGTGACAGTGGAAATGGAGACAAATGGAGGGATCTGGACAAATATTTCGGAAGTCAAATTGACAGGACTGGGTAATAGATTAGATACAAGGGGTCAGAAGTTGTAGGTTTCAAAGATGACCCATCCTACATCCAATCTGCCATCCTATATCCAAAAAGCCAGTTGATTTTTTTTTTTTTTTTTTCTGAGACAGAATCTCACTCTGTTGCCCATGCTGGTGTACAGTGGCATGATGTTGGCTCACTGCAACCTCTGCCTCCTAGGTTCAAGTAATTCTCCTGGCTCAGCTTCCCGCGTAGCTGGGATTACAGGCACGTGCCACCATGCCTGTCTAATTTTTGTATTTTTAGTAGAGATGGGGTTTTGCCATGTTGGCCAGGCTGGTCTCAAACTTCTGACCTCAGGTGATCCACCCACCTCGGCCTCCCAAAGTGCTAGGATTACTGGCATGAGCCACCGCACCCGGCCCAATTGATATATTTTCTAAATATCTTTATTTCTAGTGCTACTAAGAGAATGTAATACCAGCCACTGAGATAGGGAATGTGGAAGAAGATCAGGAGGTTTGGGGGAAGATTACTGAGCCTTGGACATGCTGAGTTTGAGATGCCTTTAAGACATCCACATGGAAACATTAAATAGGCAGTTGTCAAGATGGGCCTGGACCTCAAAGAACAGCCCTGGGCTGAAGATATACTCTCAGGAGTTATCACTGCATAGATGGAAAATGAACCTGTAGCATGGATGAGTTTGCCCAGTGAAAGAAAATTGATTAAGAGAAGGGAATCTAAAGTTGAGACTTGAGAAAGCCCAACAGGTAATAGGTCTGTGCTCAGGAAAGGGTTAACTGGATTGCTCAAACCTTGCACATTCCAAAGAAAGGCTTGTCTTTAGAATTGCCTTTGACTAACTCATGGGAAGTAACTTCCAAGTCCTTGGAATACTCTGTCTAATGAGTATTTTTGTATGCCTGAGGCCTTGGGCCACACTGTATCAGTTTGACCTCTGAGGGCATGGAGTCTGGGTAGTTGAGGTGAATCATGTGGGTGTTGCACGCATATGTGACTGACCCCCAATACAAAAACTCTGGACACTATGGCTTAGGTAAGTTTCCCTGGCTGGCAACACTTCACTTGTGTAGTCACACTTCTAATTAATGAGAATTAATGCTCATAGAGCTCTAATGGGAAGGGACATTTGAGTTGTTTTCTCCTGGATTTTCCTTCATGTGCTTTTTCCCTTTGTTGATTTTAATCCGTATCTTCATATTGTTTTTTTTGAGACACAGTCTTGCTCTGTCGCCCACACTGGAGTGCAGTGGCATGGTCTCCGCTCACTGCAACCTCCGCCTCCCGGGTTCACGCCATTCTCCTGCCTCAGCCTCCCGAGTAGCTGGGACTACAGGTGCCGGCCACCACACCCGGCTAATTTTTTTTTGTATTTTTAGTAGAGACGAGGTTTCACCGTGTTAGCCAGGATGGTCTCAATATCCTGACCTCGTGATCCGCCCTCCTTGGCCTCCCAAAATGCTGGGATTACAGGCATGAGCCACCGCGCCCAGTCCCGTATCCTCATACTTTTAATAAACATAAGCACAGCAGATTTTCTGAGTCCTGTGAGTTCTTCCAGAAAACCATGGAACCTAAGTGTGGTGTTGGTGACACTGACAGTGTGTAAAAGAGAAATAGCAGTCCAAGGGGCAGGAGGAAAACCAGAAGACAGTGGTGTCATGAGAACCAAGGAAGTGATTCCAGAAAGGAGAGCGGCCAACAGTGTTAAATCTCCCAAGCACACAAGTAAGGTTAGGGATAAAATATGTTCACTGGAGGCCAGGCACGGTGGCTCACATCTGTAATCCCAGCACTTTGGGAGGCCTAGGCAGGTGGATCACCTGAGATCAGGAGTTTGAGACCAGCCTGGCCAAAATGGCAAAACCCCGTCTCTACTAAACATACAAAAATTAGCCGGGCATGGTGGCATGCACCTGTAATCCCAGCTACTCAGGAGGCTGAGGCAGGAGAATCACTTGAACCCAGGAGACAGAGGTTGCAGTTAGCCAAGATGGCGCCACTGCACTCCAGCCTGGGCGACAGGGCGAAATTCGTCCCTGAAAAAAACAACAAAAAAAAGTTCACTGGATATACAATTATGGGAGTAATTAGTGGCCTTAGCAAAAGCTGTTTTGGTAAAGTGATGGCAGTGGAAGCCAGGCCAGAGTAGACTGAGGGATGAATGGGATGTGAGGAAATAGACTTTTATTTTATTAGAGACAGGTCTCAGTCTGTCACTCAGGTTGGAGTACAGTGGCACGATCACAGCTCACTGCAGGCTCAAACTCTTGGGGTCAAGGGATCCTCCTACCTCAACCTCCCAAGTAGCTAGGACTACAGATATGACACCACACCTGTCTAATTTTTAAAACATTTTTTGTAGAGATGGGGGTCTTGTTATATTGCCCAGGCTGGTTGCTACCTCCTGGTCTCAAGTAACCCTCTAGCCTTGGCCTCCCAAAATACCGGGATTACAGGCATGAGCCACAGTGCCTGGTCATGGAAATAGGGATCTTTAGGAAAAAAAAAAAAGGAAAAAAATTGCATGTTTATTTCACTTTTTAATTTATAGTAGCAAAATACATGAAAATAATTTAATAATCCATATGGAATACTTTAAATTTACATATTAAAAACTTTTACAGTGGGCATATTCTTTGAATAAGCAATTCTACTTTTAGGAATATTCAGAAGAAATAATTATAGATATGCAAATAATTATGCATCACAATGCTTATCACAGTATTGTTTATAATAGTAAAAAATTTAAAACAACCTTATTGCCTATGAATAGACAGATAATACATTACGGTACATTCACATAAGGAAGTCTATTTATTGAGCTATATTTTACTGGTTGCAAAAATTAAGAGATAATGTGTGTGAAAGCATTTTGTCAACTGTAAACTGCTGTTCAAATGTGGTGTTTATTACTAGAATTACAACGTGCCCCTGAAAGGCCTTAGAGACATAGAAAAGCCAATAGATAGTAATTAGACTCAGAACTCTGCTATCTGTCCTGCTTTTCTTGGTACTAATAGTTCTCAAACTCATTCAGACAACAGAGTACCTAGAAGTCAAACTGTACTTGGTACACCATGGAATGATGAGAAGTAAACTTTACATTATTTTAAAAATTTGTATTAATACATTTTTTTGTAGAGATGGGGGTCTTGCTATGTTGCCCAGGCTGGTCTTGAACTACTGGCCTCCAGTGATCCTCCTGTTTTCCTCCAAAGTGCTGGTATTACAGGTGTAAGACACCACACCCAGCTGAGAAGTGAACTTTAAAAGATAAAATGTCACCTTTAGGTCCTCTGGCCTCATCCATTGGTGACTGCAAGTATTGTACATTTACAGAAACATCCCAGATTTCAGCTGCAGCTCAGCATCCTTGTGCTGGTTCTCATGTACTCTTCTGTTCCTGCTGTTCAGCATGGCTACTCTGTCCAGAAGGTGCAGAGCAGCCTTTGCAAATCTTCAAGCTACTCTTCGGCTACTGCTTTGCTTTTGATAACCTCCTGTGCCCCGCTGATGGACACACCATGTTCTCACCATTGCTTACCTACCTGGGACACTCACCTCCAACGCCCTTTCTCTTTCCTGGACAACTGGTAAACTCCTTCCACTATTGTTTACCAGCAACTTAGAGGAGTTTTCTTTATAGCAGAACTGCTATGAACCTACTAAGAGCTCTTTCCGTTATTTCAGAACTGTGTTTTTCTGCTCAGACCAGAGGAACAAGGGATAGTAGCCTAGGTCAGGAAAATGGCTGGACACAGCCTCTACCTATACCTGCTGCTCAGTTCGGGTCACAGCATGATTCCTCTTCTTGAAATTTTCTCTCAGTGGCATGGGTTTCTCCTGCCAGTTCTGTTTCCTTCAGGGAACTCTGGGTCTACTTTAACATCCATGTTCACCATGTGCTGGGTGCTATTATTAACGTTTTACAAATATTGTTTGTGAGACAACCTTGAGGTAGGTCCTACCACTAGCAAACACCCTTTCATGACTGAGGGAACTGAGGCAAGCTAAGTAAGTTTCCCTAAATCACATAGCTAGTAGGTGATGGAACCAGATTCAAACCAAGCATTTTGTCCCAGGGCATACTGAACCCCATGCTATGTAGTCTATTAGACAGGTTTGTGCATTATCATATCTCAGCCTCATCTGTGGAGTTATTTCATAGTTTCTCCTGCAAGATTTCTGGGCTCCCACAGAAAATCAAGGATGTAGCTGGGTCTGTTTCAATGATCCTATTTCATGAGTTATACTCCAGGCACTGCCTTCTCAGAGCACACAGTGAACTTCACGGGGCTGTTTCCTTCCTATACAAATTACCCAGTTTTCAAAAACAACATTTTTATTCTAGATTTTAATAAAGGCAAACAGTAGCAGGCATCAAAAGGTTAAGAAAACTCATGGAAGCAAAACTTTGGGTTGAGAAATTCAGTCCATTAACTTATTTTTTTGAAGTGAATTTGAAAAGAAGTGTTTATGGTTTATACGCCATATTTTTCACCACCTTTACAGATTCCAACCTGGTCCAACCAACCGAGTTATTACCCTATTAGCCCCTCTAACTGGTCTTCCTTATTCCACTGACCCTTTACATGTGATTCCTCTAAGAAGCAGCCACAGTGACTCTTTCCACAATTCTGCTTTGAGTCTTTGCTCAAAACCCATCCAAGTCTTCCTATCTGACTCAGTGGTCCTAAGGCTAGGGTATGAGTACTCCTGGGGTACTTCAGTGAAGGAAAATTTTCCAAGGGGTACATAAAAGTGTAGTTTTAAGGGAATTAATCTGTCATATATATGAGTGTGTAACTACACACATGTATACATATATAGTTTTTAATGCAAGAGTTAAGTCTGTGACAATGAAAAATGGAGTTGATACAGGACCTTATCTCATTCTAGCAATGTTATATGCATTCATGCCTACTCAAACTAATTAGGGGAAGGGGGAAGACTCCCAGACATCTCATTAAAACATTCCCAACACTTTTTCATGTTTAAAAAAATACCTTTTAGTATACTTTAAAAAATGGATAGTATTAAGCCACTTTAGTGTTTACTTTCCTATTTAAAATAATTTTAAAATGTCAGTATTACAAAATGTCACAAATTACACTCTGCAACTATTTAAACTTCTGAAAAAATTTAGTCAACTTACAATGTTTTGAGGCAACAAAACAGCTTTACAAAATTCTTTTAAAGGGTACAAAAGTAAAAAAAAAAAAAAATTTAAGACCATTTCTGCACATGACCTGGCTCCCTTAATAACTCTCTTATCTCATGTCCTGCTATTCTCTCCCTTGTTCAAGCTACTCCAGCCACACTGAATCCTCCTCTAACAAGCCAAGAATCAGTTTCCCTCAGGCCCTTTGCACTTGCTATGTGTTCCGCTACCTGCTCTTCTGCAAGACAGGTTCCTTCATCCGATCAATAGGGGCCTTCTTCAGTCACCTCTAATCCTTTCTACCCCACTTACTCTTTTCTTCACAGCACTTACCACTCCCTGGCATATATCTGTTCTCAATCTTTCTCTATTAGATTGTAAATCCCTTGAATGCAGGGAGCGCCTCTGTTTTGTAATCCCAGTGTATATCTAAAACACTATGACAATAAAGAGGTCAGGAAATGTTTTTGAATAAATTTTAAAAGGTTTTCAGGAGGCCGGGCGCAGTGGCTCGTGCTTGTAATTCCAGCACTTTCAGCGGCTGAGGCGGGCCAATCGCTCGGGCCCAGGAGCTTCAGCCTGGGCAACATAGTGAGACCCCAGCCTCTTCAAGGCAAGGGGGGGCAAAAAAAAAAAAAAAAGATCAGCTAAGGCGTGGTGGCGTGCATCTACGGTCCCAGGTAATTGGGAGGGGGACGGCTTGAGCCTGGGAGGTCGAGGCTGCAGTGAAATGTGATCACGCCACTGCACTCCAGCCAGGGCGATAAACGAGGTCTCAAAAAAAAAAAAAAGTTTTCACGTGGTTTAAGCGCCCTTCTTGGGAACACTAACAGAAGAGCATTTCATGATCTTAACACTGAAACAGTTGTTGCACTACATAAAATCCTCCAAATACCTTTTTTTCCCCAAATAAAACGGCAAATTTCTGAAAGCTTTTATTTATTTTTTTTTGAGACGGAGTTTCGCTCTGTCGCCCGGCTGGAGTGCAGCGGCGCAATCTCGGCTCACTGCAGCCTCCGCCTCCAGCCGGGTTCAAGCAATTCTCCTGCCTCAGCCTCCTGAGTATCTCGGATTACAGGCGCCCACAACCACACCCGGCTAATTTTTATATTTTTAGTAGAGACGGGGTTTCACCGTATTGGCCAGGCTGGCCACGAACTCCTGACCTCAAGTGATCTGCCCTCCTCGGCCTCCCGAAGTGCTGGGATTACAGGCTTGAGCCACCATGCCCGGCCTGAAAGCTTCTACTACCATTGTTGTAAGGGCATTTGTCACCCAGCTCAAACCAGGACACTTAAAATGGGACCTCAGAAGGACGCAGTACTGGTTACAAACCGTGGCTCTCCAAACTGACATACATTAGAATCAGCTGAATGGACTTCTCCCCCTCCGTCCGCTCTCTCCCTCACTTCCTGATTCAGGTCTGGGGACTGGCCCTGGCATCTCTGCTTTGAAAAACTCCTCCGTTGATTCTGATACGTAGCAACTCCTGAGAATCACCTCAAGATGCCAAAAATAGCTGTTAAAGAGTTTCTTCCTCACTCGGTCTTTTCAGCCTATTTCTGGTAGATCCTCAGTACAAAAACAAAAAAACAAACAAACAAACAAAAAACCCAAAAACAAACAGAAAAACAAAGTCCCGCTTTAATGCTCCACAGCCACCCAAAGGAACGCGGCTGGTCTACGCACAGCAGACACCCAGGAGGCTCCGGCGATCGAGTGGCGCGGCAGGTGAAGCTTCCGCGAAGACGCCCGGGACACGCTTGCAAGGACCGGAACCGGTCCGGCTTCCACCCTTCCGTACGCACCACAGCTGTGTCGGAATTCATAACCAACCCCAGCCACAAGCAACCCAGCGTCAACCGCCTCTGGCTTTAAAAGCTCCTTTCGAGTTAAAGAGCCGCGGCACTGACGCAAGGAACTGGCTTCGCGGGTACCGGACCGCTCCGCGCCCGCGCACCCAGTTCCCGCCTCCCTCGGGAGGA